>NC_081405.1:447161197-447353697 GCF_030272615.1 Cryptomeria japonica
ATATTTAAAGTAATTCTACATTAAATAAAATGAATCTTGTATATTTAATGGTTATGTCTACTACACAAATTTTTATAAAAGAATAATTATCCTTAATCATGTTTCATTATTCTATTTTTTAATTTAGTTTGCAAAAATTAATATTTAATATTTTTTTAATATATATAAAAATTGAATGTTTTATATATTTTAATGTTACATGCATATATATGCACTATTCAAATATATAATTTAAAAAATTTACATATTTAAGTTGAGTTATTTATACATTTAATTGGTAGAATGTCTCACCACTCAAGGTTGGATTTTGAAAATGAAAAAGGAACGAAGAGAACATCGAAGAGAATATGCTCTAAATTATATGAGACAATGACATGAACAAATGGCCAATGCATAAAGAGATGAAGTAAGAAGTCTTGGAACTAAAGAGTAATGAAGAGAATTGTTTGACTTGTGTGCATATTGTTGTCATTGATGTCAAACCAGTTATCCAGTTAGGACCGAACAATATATGCAATTCAGTGTTATCTGGTTTGGTCTGGATGTTGTATGCAGACGATATGAGCAGTTTTTTATATGAGCAAGTGTTGTGCATCTTGGAATTTCTATGTGTAAGAGAGTTAATATAATAGAGTGAATTCCTATGTTGTGGTTACATTGGTCCCGGTATCAGTTACATGTTCTGATATCAGCTATTTTGGTCATGTCAGTTGTATCCATTCAAGTTTCGTGTTGTGACATTTTTGGTATGTGTAGAATCTGTATCTTTGGAGTTTGGAGATGTGCTTGAGTTTTGTGATAATGGATCAGCTTCTATGGGTCTAGATGACCCTGTTACATTCTGGTAATTAAGGCATATGCATTTGTAAAAGAGATGTGTGAAGGGAAGCGTGTAAATATTGTGGAGGCTGACAAGGTTGTTTTGTTTATGTTTAGTTGGATAACATGTCGAGCTAGGCCGACGCATTATCCCAATGTATATGTCCTTAGGTATATATGTAGAAGTGTGTGATGTGTGATGTAAGTGAGAGTAGAAAAAGGAAGTGTATGAGGTGTGTGTGTGTGTGTATGAGTAGCAAAGGAGACACAACAACAAAGATAGAAATAAAATAGTGAGTTGCGGACAATGATGGCAATTAGTGTAGAATCAGAAGTATTGCAGTATTTTTTACTGAACCTGATACAAGTGTTAAAGGATAGTTGTACAGAGATATTTCACTAGATCTATTGTAGATATTGTGAATGGTGATCTAAGCTTAATCGAGGAACTGATCTCATACAATCCTCTTTAGTTCAACCAAATCTATTGCAATGAGATTTCCAGCAGTTAGCCATCTTTTGTATCTTTGTAGTGAGCAGTCTAGTAGTGAGCCATTTTTGTAATTTAGAAATGAGCCACCCTTTTGAAAAACACCATATAACTAGTTATATTCTCTTGATATTTAACACTCTTTATGGTTTTTCCCATTTGGGTTTTCCATGTATTAAAATCCGGTGTTCATTCTATATTTGGTGTTTCATGTGTGTTAAGCATAATTGGTTAGTTTGATCAAAAAATTTAAGTTCAGTAAAAGTTTTAATACTTGAGGGAATACTAATTCAGCCCCCTCCTCTCAATATTCTAGTCCCTTCAACCAAATTCAACAATTGGTATCAAAGCTTTGGTCCCTTGCTTGGAAGCTTAACTACTTAAGGGAGATTTGTGTTGGTTGAATCATGGCACCTATGTGCATGGCCGGAGAATTTGAGTTGGATGAATATTTGGAAAGTGTTGAATTAGAGAGTAAGGAATTGAAAGAGAATGTAAAGATAGCAAATGAATGTGTGCAGAAGCTAAGAGAGAAAATTCAAAAATTCAAATTGAGGCATAAGTAGGTTAACAATTAGTTGAAGCAAGCGAATGAGACTATTAAAGATCTGATGCAAAAAATTGAGAAAGACAAGATAGAGAAATCCTTGAGAGAGTCAATCATGCTTAAATTTGAAGAATGTGGAAAGCTAGAGCAAAAAGTGAAGAAGCTGAAGGCAAAAAACAAGGTCCTTGATAGTAGCAAGCTCCTGGAAGATTTGATCAGCATGTAGAAAGCTCATTTGGATAAAACCAGACTTGGATTTCAACTCAATATGTGTTTGGATCAGAATGATAAAGACAAAAGAAAAGAGGTTAAAGCTGAAGTTGAGAAGAGGTCAGAAGATGTTGGAAAATCCTAGAATCAAAATGTAAGAAGACCACCGGTTCGACAACCTCATTCACAAAGGTACCCATCTTTTAATGGTTATTATTTTCAATGCAATAAATTTGGATATAAGGTTGTAAACTATAGAAGCATTCAGTGCTATAGTTGCAAGAGGTTTGGTCATGAGGAAAATCACTGTAGAAATCATGTTATGAGTTAGAATTATAATATGGTTAAAGTAAACAAGATGAATTACAACTTTCATGGATACTGTTATAATTGCAATGGCTATGGTCATAAAGATAATTAATGCAGATATAGGTCTTGTCTGGTAAACTCTACAAGGAAGGTTATCAATTTTTTCAAGTGCAAGCAGTCTAGACATTATGCTAATCAATGTAGAAGTGGAAATGTGGAGAAATCTATTGAGGAGAATGTGATGAAGAATGATGAATCAAAGAAGGAGGAAAACTTGGTCTAGAAAAAGAAGTGAAGAAAGGAAGCAAGCTTGATGTACCAAAATCCAGTGCAGGCACCTCTTCCTAACTGAGTATAGTGTTTTTGCTCAAGGGAAGTTCTATTTCAAAGAAAAATATTTTACTCTCCCCTATCTGAGTGGATCATGTTGTTGATCTAGCATGACTATGTTTTAGGCCATCCAATAATCGAAGATATTTTGTTGACATCATCGATAAGACAATTCTTGGTGGCAAAACCCTAAATGAAGATTTTTAGTGAGATAAGTATCGGCTTTTTGAATTCATTCATTCATTATTAGTCATTTGTGCTTAAGAATATTATAAATAGTAGAGGAGCAGCAAAGAAAAAGAGTAGTACAAGTAATCATGGAAAGCAAAATGGTCGTAGGGGAATCTAGCAATGAATTTTAGGTTTTGGACAAAGTATTTCTAGATGAATTCAACCTAGAGAAAATAAAAAATGTTGAAGCTATTCTGAGTGATGTTGAGCTGCAGAGGGTGAAAGAATTAGAAAGCAAAGGTTTGAATCTATGGAAATAATTCCCTTGGTTTGGCAATGTAGAAGTTATCAAGATGATCCTTATTCGTGTGTGGGATGAAAACATTGTGTTGGATAAACCCTATCCAATCTCGAAGGAGGTTATCTCTATGATCACCAGTTTGTGCGACAATATAGAGGTTTTGGCTAAAAATTCAATTCTGAATAGAGAAGTGGAAGCCCTAACTGGCGTGAAGGGTGATCAGTGTTCCCTAATCATTGACAAGATCATTAACCCTGTGGTGAGGTATGTTGCCTACAACATCTCTTATAAAATCTATTTCAGGAATAGGGAAGGTGCCACTTTGGCAATTGCAGTATATATGGCACATATGCTTGTAATGGAAAACAAATCATTCAACTTGTGTGAATTGTTGAAGGAATTGTTGTTGTAAAATGTCAAGATGTCAAAAGAGAAGAATTGTCCCTTCCGGTTTTGTTCCTTTCTTGTGCATTTGGTCATGTATTATCTAGGATCTCTTTCGGCAAAAGACGATGTTATTTGGGAATTTGGTGTTTTGATCGTGAGGTAGATATTTAGATTTTTGGATAGTTTAGACAATAAAGAGGAAGTTTGTCATGCATATTTCAAATCTTTTCTAAACATATGGGGTGTTTCCCTGGTATCCCTTATTTCCAGTTTTGGAGGCTCTTCCTCCAAAAAGAAGAAAAGAAGACAGTCAGTTTCTTTTGGTGTCTCAGAGTCAAAGAAAAGAAAGAAAGATTCACAACAGAGATATTTTTGTGATTGAAGATCTGAAGTCTCCTATAGTTGGAGGAGATTCGGTAGTTGCAGAGCGGGAAGCTAGAGAATCAGATGATGAATCACATTTGTTGGAATTAGTTGGCAGCTTAGATGGTATCAAGATGGTGTGATGTGGTTGACTTCAATTGAGTCAAATAGAATTGAAGGTGTTTTGTTGAATCATTTAATCTGAAATAGCATGAGCATTAAGGATATTAGTAATTTGCTTCTAGAATCCTTTAATGAAGTTCTTAAGGAGAAGATATATGAACAATCAATTGAGTGTAGATTATCTGAAGAAAAAGGTTTTCACATGCAGAATTTGTTGAATGATTATAATTATGTCATGAAATTTTTATCAACATGCATTCAATAATTGAGAGACTGTATCCGTAGTGCCAGTAGAGTCTACATGTACTATATCTCTTGGTCAGCAACAATAGTGAAGCACAAAGGTAAAATTGAAGCTATTGAAGATGAGTTGAGTACTTTAGGAAAATATTTTGATTTTTTGGATGATAAGGATGGTGAGCAAAGGAAAAGAATTAATTCTCTTCAAGTTGAGCTCTTATTCTTGCAAAGGTAGTGAGAAGACTTTATAAATACATTTTAGAAAGTAAAGGAGATCATTGAGGCAAATTTGGAGCACTTTTCAGCATTGCTTGGTAGTGCAATTGAGTATGAGTAGAACCCATCTGCTCTGGATAGTTTCTCCCATGCTATTGATCTATTGGCGGAATGTAGAAGCCTTTCAATTAGCATTAAACTAGCCATAAATTCTTGGGAAACTCTTCTTCTAGAACTGAAGGAGAAATACAAACTTATCTTTCTAAAGAAGAGCAGCTAAAGGTTCTTTATGGTGTGGTATTCAGTTTTTTGACAATTTTGCAATGGTGTATATACTCTGCTTCTTTTCTTTTCTTTCTTTTTTCATCAAAGGCATCCTTTTTCCTTGATGTCAAAAGGGGGAGAAAGGAACGTATAAAAGAATGTGGATTTTGGATTGAGGAAATGTATGAGTTAGAGGGAGGTGGATTATGTGCAGATATGTTTTTCCATCAATGAAAAAGGGGGAGATTGTTAGACTTGTGTGAATATTATTGTCATTAATGTTAAACTAGTTATCTGGTTTGGACCAGGCAGTATATGCAGTTCAATGTTATCTATTTTGGTCTAAATGTTGTATGCAGTTGGTATGAGTAGTTTTTCATATGGGCAAGTGTTGTGTGTCTTGGTATTGCTATGTGTTGTGATGCAGTAAGATAGAGTTGATATAATGGAGTGATTTCCAAAAGATCCCTTCCTCTGGAGTCCTATGTTGTGGTTACACTAGTCTTGATATCAGTTACATTTTCTAGTATCATCTTTTTTGGTCATGTCAGTTGTATCTCTTCAAGTTTCATGTTGCGACATTTGTGGTATGTGTGGAATTTGTATCTTTGAAGTTTAGATATTTTTTGCTTGAGTATTGTGATAATGGGTCAGCTTCTATGGGTTCAGATGACCCTGTCCTATTCTGGTAATTAAGGTATATACATTGGTAAATGATTTATGTGAAAGGAAGCGTGTAGATATTGTGAAGGCCAACGAGCTTGTTTTGTTTATGTTTTTTGTTGGATAATGTGTTGAGATAGGCCGACACATTATCTTGGTGTATATGTCCTCTGGCATAAATGTAGAAGTGTGTGATGTGTGATGTAAGTGAGAGAAGAAAAAGGAAGTGTATGAGGTGTGTGAGAGAGAGAAAGAGTAGTGAAGGAGACATAATAACAAAGATAGCAGTAAAATAGTGAGTTGTGGACACCGAAGGCAGTTAGTGCAGAATCAAAAGTATTGCAGTAGTCCTTTATCGAACCTACTACAAGTGTTGAAGGACAGTTGTACAAATATATTTCATCGGATCTATTGTAGAGGTTGTGAATGGTGATCTAATCTTAATCAAGGAACTAATCTCATGCATTCGGAGATACAATCCTCTTTAGTTCAACCATTTTTGTTGCAGGTTCGACAGTGAGCCATTTTTGTAATTTCGTAGTGAGTCACTCGGTAGTTAGCCACCCTTTTGTAAAACACCATATAACTAGTTATATTCTCTTGAGAGTTAACATTGTCTATGTGGTTTTTCCCATTCGGGTTTTCCACATAAAATCTGGTGTTCCTTTTGTGGCTGTAATTTTCATGTTCATTCTATATTTGTTATTTCATGTGTGTTAAGCATAATTCATTAGTTTGATCAGAAAGTTTAAGCTCGGTAAAAGTTTTAATACTTGAGGGAATACTAATTCACCTCCCCCCTTCTCAGTATTCCAGTCCCCTCAACCAAAGTCAACAAGAAAAAGATAGAGAATATGCTCAAAATAATATGAGACAATAACGTGAACAAATGACTAATGCACAAAGATAGAAAGAAAGAAAACGTTGAAACCAAAATGATAGAGAAAGACATGTCAAACATAGGGCAAATATGATAATGGAAGAGACTCAATAAAAAATGAGATAACATGTAAATGATATGATAACACATTGTACATGAATATCTTAGGATGAGAAATATATATTGAGAAGAAGAATGCAAAGATCTATACATTTAGATCAACTAGATGAGATAGAAAGATAACAAATACATGAGCACAAAAGTGAATTAGTTCAAAGACATCGTCAATCTCATGGGAATGTTGAGGTTAGTTCTAAAGGGATGAATTTTATTACAATATCTCATGTGCTACAAACACCAAATAATAGAGTTCAAGATGTAATGAATGTTGATTCTCAAAATCATATAGAAAACTATAGTTCATAAGAGGAGTTAACGACTCAACTAAGAAGACGAAGACAATTGCAAAGAACACAAAATAGAAGGAATCGAGAAATAGTTAATGATAATAGAAATATTGAGATTGATTTGAAGACTTGACAAATGATATTTCAACATGGACTAGATAAACTTACTACACCAAGTATGTGCTACATTTTTCAAGAAATTTATTCTACAATTAATATTTTATGGGTACCTAAAGGCCCTATTTGTAATTGATGTTTACAAGAGAAAAATGAACATCAATTTTCTGCTTTAAATAACATGGATTTTGGTCCACAACCATTAAAAATTACAAATTTAAGACAAATAAAGGAAATGTGGATAGTGCATGTCAACCCAATTCTAAAAGTTACTCGTGCAACTAGAGTTCAATATAAATATAAAGGAAAATATAAAGGACATACCATAATTTTTCCACAAGAAGTAAGAGAAATAGCTAAATTTTTTACCATTTCAAATAAAAGATTTACCAATTATTATTGTTTGAAAAAGGGATCAATGTGGAACAAATTATAATTTTATAGTCAATAGAGAGAGGGTATACAAAACACTTAAATATAAAATAAAACACATGATAAGTTCTATAGAGATGTTACAATTGATGAAAATGCACTCGGTGAACTTACATGAAATTTAGATTAAAATATTTTTGACCAACTAAATTTTGTTCATATGGATTTTGATTCAGATGCAAAAGAATATGCATTTGTGGATCCAATAATAGAAATGGATGAAGGAAATATTATTAATCACACTATAACAATGGCCTCTAAACCACCAAGTGCTCGAAGAGAGATGAAACTAATCCATCCATGGGTAAATAACCCTAATGTAGATACTGAGTCACTAATTGATTCGCCAGGAATTGAATCATATCAAGTGAATGAGTATGTCACTAAAGGATTACTTGATATGGCTTTTCCAAGATTTTCCTAAAAAATAAAATAATTTTTTGAGGAAGATCAATAATTTTGGTAGGAGATTTGGGACAATGACCTCCTATTAGTGACATACCACCTTATAATACTATGTATGTCCAAAATTATCATGGGTGGAGTTTAAGATAGTTGTTACTCTAGATAAGGTATTTAGACAAGAAGGCAAAAGTGAAGACCAACAAAGGTTTTTCCAATTAATCACAAATGTTAGAGATGCACATCTAGATATAGATCATTGGAAATTATCGATGACAAGAAAAATGTTTAATTACATCCAACAATTAATAAGGAGATTGGTAATAATATTCATCTATTTGCAACAAATGAAAATGTATATAATCATAAAAGAAAAAATTATATTCATTAAAAAGATTGATAGACCATAGCACTACAAGTAAAAAAGTACTAAGCCAACAAGAGGTTAGAATGATGAGTCGAATGAAGAATTATTAATTGCTAAGGATGCAAGGGTCATGTTAACATCTAATTTATGGATAGAAGAAGGTCATGCGAATGGAACTTTAGGATATATTCAAAATATCATATAAAAACCCGGAAGTACCCCACTGGATCTACCAACATATATTATGGTTGAATATGATAATTACTATAGAATTCCATTCAAAGATACATCTCTAAATTTATTTCCAATTTCACCAATACAAAAGGGGCACATATAGAAATTTCCCTTACGATTAGCTTGGGCACTAACGATCCACAAATCACAAGGATTGACTCTTTTCGAGGCAACAATTAATAGACTATAGAATTGTAAATTGCACTCCTTTGATTATGGAATCCCATTTCACACTCTCCTAGCATTCATTTTAGTATTTATCATTCCTCTATGCATTATAGTACCATTTATTGTATTAAAATAATATTTGTTTCAATATTATGAGTCTAATTTCATTTTTATACATCAACACTTTAATATTTGGGCCCTTATTTTAAGTGTGCCCTTTATCTTATTTTGTTTCAAGTTTATATGGGTCCTATGTCATTTTAAAGTTAAATTCACTTTTTCTCGCACTTAAATATTATCATTTTTCACATAAATTACATTTCTGGTATCAAAACCCTACTATCTCACGAATTCAACCATATTTTGTCGGGTCAATATCGCCTAGCAACATAAGCCAACATTTTTTGGCTGAAATTTTGGGAGATAATATGATAGCCTTGTCAATTTTAGATTTATCCCCAATGCAAAGATGATTGTTTTAAGTCATCCAAATGGTGATTTTAATTTGAGATCCCTATATAAGACATAACTCCTAATTCATTTCGAAATAGCATCTCATTATTCTCTCATTATTTCTTTCCAAGAGTAATTATTATTCTTCAAAAGTAAATCTGAGTCTAAGGAGCAACGAGTTATTGTTGGAAAAATAGGTGTTGTACAATAATAATGTTTGTTGCTGTAAATTATGTTTCATAATTATACTTTACTTAAGTTGACGTAGGGTAATGCATTTCATATTAGTTTGGATTTGAGACACTTAGGGAAGTGTGCACATAGGGATGATATATGTAGGAGAAATTTCACCTTTTGTGGTCTTATCTTGTTGTTACATTCCATCTTCGGTGGGCGACCCACCTCTTGTGGAAAATTTTATTATTTCTCCTACCTATCCCTACCTAGCTTTTTTTTCTCATTGACCCACATGTCATGATTGTATGATCACATATCCATATGGCCTTGCCTTTATAAGTAGACTCATCTACATTGTATGTAATTTTTGTAATGATATAGTTGATCAGTATTTTGTATCTTGATTAGAATACAATTTATTATTATCTAACCTATTTGTCTCTCTTTTGTGCTATTTGATGTGCTCTTGATCTTGGCTATTTTCAACAAATTCTTACAATGTTTACAGTTATAATATATTTTATTTTATTATGTGAGTTGTGTAGAGATTCTCTTGGAATATTCTCAGGGCCACTTGATGAGTTGTATTGTAACATTGGGATATTATATTATATTTATTTAATATTAGAGAAAACAAATTTAATAATCCAATATTATATGTGGGGTCATTGGGGTAGTTATCCCATGGTATTGGCACATGGTTTTATAGCACATCGTTTTGATGTAATACCACTCAGTGGTTTTGTGGGAGCTTGTATTGATAAAAGAAATCACAAGAGTAGTTGTTTGGGTTAGCCAAGTAAGCATTTATGGAGGTTGGAACCATGGCATGGTATGTGTGGTTTAATGCTTGTTCACATGGAGTGCTTGTTAATTGTTGGGGTTTCAAAAGCTTTCATGGTTATATTTTTAATGTTACACTATTGATAAAACATGGATGATAGATGCTTTTGGAGGTTGGTTTTTTCTCTCATGGGGGTTTTCCCAGGGTATATCTTGTGCCATCTTTGATGGGTATGTTGTCTATTCTTTGCATATGGATTATATGTGTTTATTTGATTTATATCCCAATTGGGTCATGTGGAAATTGACATATGTATGATTACAAGTTTCTTTTCAAGCAGTATTAGAGCTATGTTTTTAGTTGCATAACCCTAGGAGTTGAATCCATGAAATGCATGAAAGAATGAAAGACAATGAAATATATGAGGGTTTTTCATTTTTTTTATTGTATATATTAAGGTTTCGGGTTTGCTATTATGATGGGTTGTTTCCAAATTTGGAGTTACAATATTTTTTGGTCAAGTGGATTTCTTGGTTATGATTTTATATGAGGGTTTTGAGGGTGAGATTTCATAAACGACCTTGTAGGACAAAATGAACCTCATGGATGGATTCAAATTGACCAAAAGATGAAAAATCATATATAATTTGGCCTATTTCGATGAAAGTTGAAAAAATTGGAAAAAAAATTCTAGCTTGATGGTCATATGGTCATCAAGCTTAATTTGCAAGTGCACATAGAATAAAATAAAAATTCTCTTCATCCCATAGAAAAATTCAAAAAAAATAAAAAAGTGGCGAGGGGTGGTGTGAAAAGTTATAAATTAAAAAAAGAAAAGAAAATGAAAAGTTTTTTTTTTGGGGGGAGTGGGGCCACCCCCCACAAGCCTTGTCACCCCTCTATAGGCGCTGAAATTACCTACAGGTACTGCTAGCACCTATAGGGGTTGCATGTATCACCCCAGTACCATGGACCTCGCGACCCTGACCACCCCATAGGGTGGGTTTAAAATTTTGAATAAAAAAAATTAAAAAACTTCCACCGTGAAAAAAATGTCACCCAATGTTGATAAAATAAATGTCAAATATGTTTATATGTTGGGTATAATACATGGATAGGTCTGGGAGCCACAAGTATTTTTTTATTTGTGGCATATTGGAGGAATTTTGGTGATCCATTTTTCAAATACAGGAGTGTCAGTTTTTCAACTTCTTATAGTCATTGGAAAGGTCACTCGGACCACTACATGATGGTATCATCATTTTTCTCAATTTTTGTTGTTTGGGTAGTTAAATGCTAGCTGGAAGTGGTGAGTACCTTTATGACTTTGAAAGGTTATAACTTGAGCATATGGAGTCATATTTTAGACTTCCAATAGTTAATAGAAAGCTCGTTGAGAGAACTACACAATGGATTAGGTTTGGAGAGAGTTTGACATCATTTTTTTTGTTGATATTTTCATCTGAGATGCTTATGGGTTCTTTTGACTATAGTGACATTATGAGTTTATCTGATGTTACACAATGGAGATTTGGAGTTTTCACCATTGTGTACTTAGTATTGTTGGCAAGAGACATTGCATAGTGTAGATAAGTGTATAGGAGTTGTCATTGATGGAAACCTTGCTCAAATATTTCATCCGGTTTGTACAAATTCATTCTACCGGGAGTATGAAATCCATTTTGCTGAAGTCTGGAAGGTGGAACACAATATTTGACAATATGGGAGTATTTTTGTGTAGAAATTCACTTCGGTTGCATATTTTGCTTTGCGGTGATTCAAGTAGTTGATTAGATGTCTGGAGTAGCTTATTCCATAATCTTAGCTTCCGATGTTGTCCGCCATGCAAAATTGAAGATTCGATATTCAACATTTCAAGAAAGAATAGTGTTATTTGGACAACTAGTGATGTATCGTGTTATGCGGAATTATTGGAATGATTTTGGTGATTGATTTTGTGTTTGAGGTTGTTTGGCCAATATTTAGGTAGTGTGTACTCAATTTTTTTTGGTCTGCATATGGATTGGGCAAAGGATTCAGCCAACTCATCTTACACATTTCATATTTTGCAATTGTTTTTGAAGCCAACTTGTTGGTGAGCTAAATTCATGTTGCGGATATATATAAGAGATTGGAAAGTTCATTTTACATGTCAGAAAGTATTTGAGTGGTTTATATGTGTGATTGTTCATACTTTCATGTGCATCATTATTGGATTTTTGCTTTGGATTAAAGCAGATCAATAGAACAAAGCATTGAGTCTCAGAGTAGTGAGACAATTGTACTTTGTGCTTAAACTACAACTATCCCAGGAATTTGTAGATGCTAATTTATAGTTCAATATTTGTATTACTCTTTTGTAATTCCTTTGTAAGGTAGTGAACCTTTCATGGTTGTAGCCTTTATTGTATTTGAACAATGAGCTCTAGGCAGTGAGCCTGAATGCATGTGCATTCCTATGTAATTTTGTCAAATACTTCTAATAGAGTATCATCTTACTATGGGTAGGATTCCCACCATTTTTTCTCTTGATCGGGTTTTCCACATACAAAGTCTTTGTGTTATAGTGGTACTTTTGTGTGTGTTTTTCTTATTCTTATCTTTCTTGTTCATTTGCATTAAGTGGAATAATGGACAGTTAAAGAAGATTAAAAATTACAGAACATTGATTCACCCCACCCTCTCAGTGTTCCTTGATTCCAACAATTGGTATTAGAGCCTAGTTCCTCAGAGGAAGTCTAACAACTTGAGGAAGATCCGAGAAATCAAATCCATGGATTTTGGTAGTCTCAGATAGCAGGTGGTTGTTGCTCTTGAAGATCTCGATCATGCACAAGTTGAGATTCGGCAAGTAAAAGAAAATCTCAAAGATGCTCAAGAATAAATTGAAAGATCAGTTGATCAAATCAAGAGATAAGAGAAAGGAACTTGTTGACAAGCTGAAAGAGAAAGAAAATCAAAGCATCAATGAAGAAGCCCTGAAAGAAAATATAGAAGAATGTGAGAAACTTTCTAGAACTAATATAGTCCAAAAGAATGAGATGGAAGTCATTGTGATGAGATTGACAAAGGAGATTGAAGAAAGGAAGAAGAATGAAGAAAAGCTTGCTCAGTCACTAAAAGGCAAATCTGATGAATGTGGTATGTTTGGACATATTGATAATCAATGCATATCAAGGACAAATCAAGGGAATTTCAGACTTAATCAGAGGAACAATATTGTTTGCTATGCTTGCAACAAATCCAGTCACATTGCTAAGTATTGCAGAAGAAGAAATGTTAATAGGAGAGATCCGAAAGTCAAAAACAAGAATGTGAAGCCAGATAAGAAGGGAAAGGCAAACATTGAAGAGATCAAAGAGTAGATGAAGAATTCTTGGGTGAAGAAGAGAGTTAATGATGCAGGAAGTGGATCTGTACCTGATTCCAGTGTTGGAACCTCATTCAGTAACTAAGTTAAGGAATCTGGCCTTAGGGGGAGTTTTTCATGAAACTCTTACAAACCCCTTGTTGGATAGCTTACCTATTTCTGATAGGTTACAAAGATGTGTGTGTGTGTGTTAGGATTCCCAAAGATACTGAGAGAGGGGGGGGGGGGGGTGAATCAGTATCTAACTCGTTATCAAATTTTTTGATCTTATTAAACAAATTGCATTCCAAAACAATGTGTCAGTAAACAAGAACTAATGTAGTAAATAAGAACAATAAGCACAACATAGAAAGAACACCATAACACAAGATTTTTAATGAGGAAACCCGGTGTGGGAAAAACCTCAATAGGAATTGTGACCCACAATATTCACTCACTAGCCAATAAATGAATATTACTTACAATAGGGACCTACACATGCAGGAAGGCCAACTGCCTAAAGCTCACTACTTAAATACAAAAAGGGAAGTCTCACTTACTTACAAAATGGATTATGCAAATCCAATACAATGTATTACTTCGGTTCAACATCTTCTATGCCAGGTTCAGTACCAGTTTAAGCTCATACAATAACCATAAACTTTACTCCAAAATCTTCCAAAAATATTCACATATTACTTCTGCAATAATCTAACCATATCTACATCATAAATGATCTACAAGACCTCATACTTATATATGATTCCTATTAAAATTTGCCTTGTTGGATTACAAAAAGATATTACAATTAAATACAAAATGTAATAAACAAAATCTTGTCGGCTGGGGTGTCAGTAATCATCTTTGTCGATATCGGTAAACTATCTGTCGGTGTAGAGTCTGTCGATGCCGGTGCCATAGGATTGCAAGGTTGCCATCAATGACAATACTTTCAATCACCTACAATTTCTCATTGGAGTGTGCAATTGCCAATAATCTCCCCCTTTGGCATTGATGGCAACACCCATGAGAAATAGTCAAAAATGTATCCAAAATATGTTGTCCAAAAATTTTACCAAAAACTGTGTGCTCCCCTTGAGCAGATGATCTCTTCTGTCTATTATTTTTCTCATTCCTACTACTCCCCCTTTGGCATCAATGACAAAGGTTGTCAAAAATGTCAACTGAGTGTAGTTATCAGCTAGAACCCTGTAACCAGTTGGTTATTTGAAATAGATCTGCCAGTACAAAATTTAAGTTGTTACTGAACCTTTCTCTGTCTTTTAATGTTTCTTTTGTCCTTTGAATTGTACTGGTGAGGGTGTGCATTTTCTCTTCCGGTGTCTTCAGTCCATGAACAAGTGCCTCTAATATATCTTTCCTCAAAGAGATGATGATGTCAAGTTTCAGACCAAGTCTACATTTCAGTTCCTTAGCCTTGTATTGTATTGTTTCCTTTTTCTTTTCCAATTTTTCAAGTTTTCCTCAAAACCTACTATCTCCATCTCTATAACTAATAGGGGTTCTGATGAACCGATGAGATTGTCAGCTATATCATTTATTTTTGTCTGTATCGTGCTGATCTCCTTGTCTATATCCACTGTCAAAATATTGGTCTTACATGTGTCTCTGTACAACTCCTTAAATTCCTTTAATGTTTTGTTTAGTGTTGATAGGAGGGTGTCAATATGTTCTGTGCACTTCTTTATTGTCTCATCAAAGAATTTTTCTTTTTCCTTGTTCATTTTCTCACTGAATGTTTCCTCATTAATCTGATCAACTGTTAATAGGTTGTCGGTGATATACTTAAACAATGTGTCTAGTTGACTCAAAGAATCTTTATTTTCCACATTGCACTTGGGTGCAATCAATTTCAATAAAGGAATTGTGTCATCAATAGCCTTATATGCAAGTGCATTGCAATCTGTGATTTTCTTGATGGAGTCCAATAATACCTATGTTACATTGGTCGGTCTGAATTCTGTCATGGAAGAACCAGAAGATTGTCCAACTACCTTAACAATCTACATTCCGCCGGTGTGAGTAACCTCTTTCCTTGATTTGACCTCTGGTAGGTTAGTTTGTGTCTGCATATCAACTAGCAAAGGTTTGGGTTTCTCAGCTATTGTCAGTGGCACTGTCTCTATCTCAACCTTTTTCTCTTCATGTTTCTTAGAATGTACCTCAGTATGTTTCTCTGTGCTTTCTTTTTTTGGTTTCTCTGTGTGTACCTCTGAATTGTCCATTGCCGATATCACAACAGATTTTACTGTGTTATCAGTAGCCTATTTCTCTAACTCAATAGGTTTCTCAGTGTGTGCACCAATGGTATCTGTCATCATTTCAGTTCCAGGGGGGTCAACTGATTATTCAGAATGTGTTTCAGCCTCAATCTCAGCATTTCCAATTGTATCCTCAACATGTGTTTCTACAGCAATATTCTCAGCCAATGGCTCAGTTGCTACATCTTTCTTCTCAGCGGTTTCCTTATCAACCACAATGTTAACCTCTTGTGTGTCAATATTCATAGTATATAACACCTCTGAATCAGGATTGGTGTCTTCATGTGTAGTCTCCATACTCTCAATATTATTAGTTATCGGTGGTGTATCAATAGTCTCAACTGGTGGAGTATCAGAAGGAGGTGGGGGCAAATTGTCTATTACTTTTATGCTTGGAGGTCCACCTACCTTGCCTTTACCTTTATCCTTATCCTTTTAATAGACTATGAAAGCTTTGGGTCATTTAAGTTCTTCTTGCTTTTCTTTCTCCACAAAGAAGATATCCCATTTATCCATTGTCTCTTCAGTGATCTCATTCACTCTACCAACCATTAAAGCTACATGTCGGTGACCAGTGGAAAATATTGTCATGTATGCCTCACTTATCAGTTCATCAATTTCTTCTGCTGATTTCACTAGGTGAACTGCAAGTAATTTTTCTACCTTTATCTTCTTATCCAATTCCACAATTGCTAATCTCTTTCAATCTAGTCTCCTATACAACTCACTTGGTAAATCATCTACAAGTTCTATCAAAAATTTCTTATATATGTCTAAGTGTAGAATGACACTATTTTCTATGCTTTCCTTTTCTTCATTGGTAAAAGTATTATACAACTTGCTAGTATTGGACAAGTTTCCTTCTTCAGTAATTTTATTTAGAAGATTATCAAGTGGAGGGATAACTTGTTTTTCCTTCTTCTTCCTTGGTGTTATTTTCTTTGTCAGGGACCTTACTACCTGTTGTTTACTTCTTGTTCTCTTTGGTGTAGGAGTGGGTACCGGTGAAGGTTTCCTTTTTCTTTCTACTCTCTAAAACTCTATCGGTATTTCACTATCGGAGGAGGTACCAACAGATGAAAGATGTGCTTCTGGTTATAACCCTTTCAGGTCACTTTCCTTGATACCAGTCTTTTTCAACAAGTCTTCCTTGATTTCTTTTGCTTGTTTGGTTACTTTTCTGATTATTTGTTCTCTTCTCTTCCTTTGTTTCATGGTTTGTACTTTGCTTTCAATGGTTTCAGCATTTCCAAATACTTCTTCTTCAGGTTCTCTAGAGGCTTCGAGGGGAGATATAGCATATGTTTCTATTATGTTTTCATCTTCCTCAACCCATTTCAGTTACCCAAATAGTTCTAGGAACCACTGCCTCCATCCATATTTCATCTTTCTTTATAACAAAGCATATCTCTTTCTGATATTTGTCAACTATGCTTGATAGATTTTGCTTCACTTCTTGCTGTGGATGCCTTCGCTTGGTTTTTTTGCACTCTTAGGAAATTTGAATGCTCGGTGAGTGAAAAAGAGTGAAAAACAGTTTCTTTATAATGTCATTTCCTTTAACTACCATAATAAATGTCTGTCGGTTAAGTAAAAACTTAACTCATCTGCCAATAAAGAATCATTTCATCTTCTTACCATCAACTGAGGGTACACTAGCATGTTTTCAATCTGTTGACATACCCCCAAGGGATTTCTTTCAGTTAGATGAAGAATCTCCTACTGGTGGAGTGATACTTTGTTCTACTGGTGAAGGAATAGCCTCATCAACATTCTGATTTGTCTTTCTAATACATTGTTTGGAAAATTCTTGCTTTACCTCATCAACCTTTTCTTTACCTTTCAAACTGGGTCCTTTGTTATTTGTTGGTGATGCCTTAATTCTACAAAATTTTGCAATATGTCCAATCTTGTTACAAGCATAACAAGTCACATTATTTTTCTGAATATCTTTTCCATATCCTATGTCGGTATGTGTTATGCATTAATTAGTTAAGTGTCCAAATCTTCCACAAATATAACATCTTACATTCATTGTGCAATTTTCTGAATTATGACCAATTTTGTTGGATTTAGAACATTGACCGATGGGCGTATTAGTGTTCTGATAGTTTCTAGATCTACACTAATTTTCTCTATGACCATACTTGTTACAATTAAAGCATTTCCCATTAAATTCGTATGCATTAGGTTGTCTTAACGATTTACTATGATCATGATTGTTTGCAGTACTGGAGCTTTCACTAACTTCAAAGCCAAGTCCATTAGTGTCTCCATTAGGTTTTAGATTTTTCAGCATATCATCAAGTTCTTCTGAACTTTTCTTGAATTTATCCTTATGTTGATTTGCAGTAGCCAACTCATTTTCCAAAAAATCTTTCTGTCTCATGAGTTCAGTTTTATCATGTTCCAAGTGAATCAGATCTACCTTCAACATATCATTTTCATGACTGAATCTTAGATTTTCATTTGCAGCATCATTGATTCTCCTAGCCAAGTTATCTTCATTCTTCTTTCTATCTTCAATATCTTTACAAAACCTCATAGTCATATCTTGCATCTCATTCCTCAAGGTCGTGTTTTCTTTCTTCATCTTGCTTACAAGATCATTAAGAGTTTCCTTTTCATCATCATTATTTTGTATCTTCTCATGAAGTTCTCTTCTTTTTCTTCTAGAAATAGTAATATTTCCTTGAAGTCCTTGAATGATTTCCTGTGTAGCCTTCAAATCATCTTCAAGTTTGATATTCTTCAACTTTTATGCATCATAATCTACAAGAGTTGTTTCCAATTTCTTTTGCAAGTTATCCATCTGTATCGGTGTCAGAATCTCCTTCAAGCTCTTAGGCTTTTGAAAAAAGAGGACCAAGCTCTGATACCAATTGTTAGGAATCCCAAAGATACTGAGAGGGGGGCGTGAATCAATATCTAACTGGTTATCAGATTTTCTGATCTTATTAAACAAATTGCATTCCAAAATAGTGTGTTGGTAAACAAGAATTAATGCAGTAAATAAGAACAATAAGCACAACATAGAAAGCACACCATAACACAAGATTTTTAATGAGAAAACACAGTGTGGGAAAAACCTTAGTGGGATTTGTGACCCACAATATTCACTCACTGGCCAATAAATGAATATTACTTACAATAGGGCCCTGCACATGCAGGAAGGCCAACTGCCTAAAGCTCACTACTTAAATACAAAAGAGAAGTCTCACGGACTTACAAAATGGATTATGCAAATCCAATATAATGTACTACTTTGGTTCAGCATCTGCTATGCCAGGTTTAGTACAGGTTTAAGCTCATATAATAACCATAAACCTTACTCCAAAATCTGCCTTAATATTCGCATATTACTTCTACAATAATCTAACCATATCTGCATCATAAATGATCTACAAGACATCATACTTATATACGAGTCCTATTACAATTTTCCTTGTCGGCTTACAAAAAGATATTACAATTAAATACAAAATGTAATAAACAAAATCTTGTCGGCTGGGGTGTCGGTAATCATCTTTGTCATTGCCGGTAAAATATCTATCGGTGTAGAGTCTGCCGGTGTCGGTGCCATAGGATTGCAAGGTTGCCATCAATGACAATACCTTCAATCACCTACAATTTCTCATTGGAGTGTGCATTTGCCAACAGTGTGATGGTTGCTGATGCATTTTCTAAAAGATTTGAGCCGAATTGAAGGTATGCAAAATAGAACTCTATGTATGCAGGGTGTCTGGAAGAGTTAGGGTTAAAAAAGAATTTATTATACCTGAAGGTTAGGTATGCAGCAGATAAAAGGAGACCCAATCTTTCATTTCTCGCTATTAATTCAAAGTAAGAAAGTAGTAGAGCGTGGTGAAGGTGATTTTCTTGAGATAGAGGAACTTGTTAAAGAGATCTTGCATCTGGTTGAAGATTGAAAAGGTATTTCTCTGAATTAGAACTTTTTCAGTTTGAAACCTAAACTTTCAATATGGCATCGACTGGTGTTGCAAATCCACTGGTAGTTGATGTAACTGAACGAGATAGACCATGTTAGGCCCAATATGGAAAGCTAATGTACTGAGAGGGCAGGGGTGAATCAGTACTTCAAAACTTTTTAACAACAATATCTTTACTGTTATGCATAAACCAAAAACTGCTGCAACATAACATAAAGCTAAAACAAATAGATAACAATCATACATGATTCACTCCATAGCACATATATTTTGGTTACGCAGAAACTCTTGGTTAGAGAGAAAAACTGCGGTGGGGATGGTACCCACAACTTCACTACTGCAATAATAAAGAGTGCTCGGTTAGAGCTACATGTTCAGCTATTTCTGATAGCTTACCCTGTTAGGAGTATCAAGATCGTTAGATCTACCTTGCTAAAGGATTTTACAACACTTATTCTAAATGTTGCACCTGGTTAAAGGCTTTACAATTTATAGACTTTGTTAGAGTCTTTTACCCTGTTAAAGGTTTCACTTACAACTTCAAAATATTACAATAAATCATTGCAAATATCTGCAACTTTACATTTGGAATGTTATAGCAGATTCTATGTGCTCATAATGAGATTACCTTGCTTATAGCATACCTCGGTAACCCATAGAATAACTCGATAAATCCTTCTATTTACTTTGTTCTTTGACTGTTCTCTGAAATCCTTCTTGGTGACCTCTGTGTCTCTGTAACAGTCATAACACTCAGTGCTTTCTTATGTATCACACAGGTCTTGCTTCATACACCTCTATATCTCTCTTCTGTCACACTTTTATCCTTAATCCATGCTATATAAATAGATCTCTTATGTCAGTGATCTGATTCATTGCTTTGATCTTACAAACATGATTTATCAAATGAATAACCATACAAAATATTTCATTGGTTAGAAGACCTCAAAATCATACACAATCCTTAAGTGCAATTTCCAATGTGATAACGGCTCTATGTTCCTCGATCTTGTAACACGTTTCCACATGTGTGTCTAGGTTCAATGAATTTGGTAAAACATTTCACTTGGTGTATCATTATTGCTGCTCGGTAGACATGGAATGTTACTCGGTAGACAACTCAGTGTATACTAGGCTCTGTGAATACTTTCTTCTATAACCGACTATTATGTGCATACCAACTGAATGTTTCAGTAGAGGTAACCGACTAGAGTATATAGAATGACTTTGGATATAAAACTAATGGCAACCTAATAAGTAGTAACAATCTCCCCTTTTGACATTAGTTGACATGTTTGACAAAACTACTTTCAAAGTCATAGCTCAAAAATCTATATACTTGCAAAATTTGACTAAACAAACAGTATATACATTAGTTAATGAAATAGTATATTTAGATATACTCCCCTTATCACTATGTTGTACAAAACTTTGATTTTGCATGCTCGATGATCAATGTTCTGTTCTCTGTTCCCTGTCAAAATTGACTCTACATTTGAATACTCTGTTCTGCTCGGTATATACTCCCCCTGTATACTACATTCCCCTGTACACTTTGATATGATACTCACTCCCCCTTTTTGACAAACATCAAAACTTAGTTACCAATCGGTGGGGGCAACTGGTCAAAAATGGATTTGTATTTTGTCTTTACATCGGAAAGGGCGGTAGAGAGGGCATCCCTAACACTATCCATAAGTGAATTCTGAGCTGTAATGTCAGCTAATAGTGAGATTAGTCCATCTAAGGTGCTTCCCTCTTGCTGAGTGGATAGGGAGGTAGCTTTGTTGATCTTCTCTTGGACGGATGAAAGATGAGGAAGGAATAATGTTTGAAGTGTCATTATGTCCATCCTTATCTTGTGTTCTTCATTCCTTAGTTCCAATTGTTGAGCCATGAGCTATTGTAGCTTGGTATAAAAATTTTGAATGGAATGTGGCTCAGTGGTCAACTTATTAGAGAGATTGGTGATCTCTTTCTCAATTACTTCTGTTTTATTTTTGATGTCCTTAATGAATAGAGAAAATGTACAGAGTTTCTGAAATAAATAAAGAATGTGCTTGAGTTGAGGGGTCAACTCAGCAATAAATTTGACAAGTTTAACTTTGCCAATGGCAATAGCCTTCTATACCTCTTCAATCATTTTTGCAGTGAGCTCCTTGTCTTTTAACTTTCTCAAATATTCGGATGCATCTACTCCAAATGTCTCTATCTTGGTTAGGAGTTCATCTAGTTGAATGTGGATGGCGGCATCTTTTGTTACTATAGCTTCAGGTAGCATATCGGTTAAGAGTGCTTTCACCTTCTGAAGTACTTTATTTTTCTTTTGAATAGCCATTTGCTTCTCCTGTTTGGCTTTGGCTTTACATAATTCACCAAATTCAATGAGTGCTTTCCCTTTTAATTTGGATATATCAACATTGGGCAACACTATTGGTTTTGACAAATCTAATTTGAAACTATGCTTTTTCATCTTCTTTTCTTTACCTTTCATCGGTTGAACTAGAACAATGGCTTGTGAGGCTTGATGACCCTCGGTAGGTTGCTCGGTAGAGGAAACACTTTGGTTGGTTTCTTTAGTCTCTAATGTAGACTTTGTTGTGTCTATCGGTGCTTTAGTGCTTGGGGTCTCAGATGTAACATTTTCAGTGCTAGAAGGAGCTTGTGAAGACTGTTCCCCGGTGGCCTGAGAAGCAGTTTCTCCTTCTGTAGATTTGTGACCTTCTGTCCCTTGTTCAGTATCTTGGGGGGCCTCGATTGAAATAAACTAAGTGATCGGAGGATAGGGTTGAACTTGCTCCAAAACTGACTCACTGGATACCAGTTTGGCATATGCATTCCCTTCGATCATTTCCTATTCAGGTGCCTCGATGTCCATGATATCCTCATCAATTTGTATAGTGTCAGCAGGGTCTTGCTTGGTGATATCAGGAACTTGCTCGGTGACATCAACTTTTTCAACTTTAGCTTGTTCACCAACATTCTTGATGCGAAATATTTCCTGCCATTTTTCCTTGGTCTCATTCTCTACATCCAAGTAAAGGCCATTCATCAATTTCAAGGCTCTTTGCTTGACTAGGAATTTTGTGTGGCAGTTTTTCAGATGTTCGGTGATCTCATCTACCAACATGTCTGGGAAAAGATGTAACAAACTTCTTTCTCTCATCTATTTCTCTAATTCCATGGCATACTTCCACCTATTGTCAATATGCAAATATAATTCATTTATAAGTGACTTAGATAATTCCAATGGGGCCAATCGGAATTTCAATAGTGTGCAGATGATAGCTTCTTCTATTTGTCTCTTTTCATCATCATGTTTGGATTCATATTTAACATATCTAAATGCTCCAAATCCATGATATTGCTTCAGATTAGCACAAAAAATTTCAACACTATGTAAATTTACATTTTTGCTCTTGATAATCTGAAATTTGCTTGCATCTTCAGATTCAGTGTCACTAGACTCTTTGGTCAAAATGAGTCTCCGAGTAGATTTATTGTAAGTTTTTGTTACCTTGGGTGTGGCAACACTCTTTGTTTTCTTACTCAGTGAAGCTGCAGATGCTCTTGTGTTAGGTCGCTTTGCTGGAGGAGTCGATGATACTTTTGATGTATCTTGTTTCTTTCTTTTCAACACTTTTCCCTTAGGCAATTCAGTGCTCAGTGTTATAGCTGCCTCTTGGGCTTTAGATTCCTCTTCGATGATTACTATAGTGCCCTTGACAAGTGTGGAGGAAGAACATTCTCAAAATTTCTCCGTTAATGTCTTAATCATCTTTGTTGCCTTCCTTGTAGCCTTGGGTACTACAATGCTCATTTTTAGTTTTCCTTCACTTCCTCATATGTTCCATACCTCAGCTTGGTAGCATGCCTTGGTAATGTCAGAAAAGCATCTATCTGCTATTGTGTGATGTCAAAATCAATCTCATAACCCATAGGTGGTAAAGATTGAGTTCTCGGTTCCACAACATTAATATAGCACTAATCGGTGTCCACTTCAAAACATATGTCATCCTTGTATTTCTCCACTAGCTTGGGTGGGATTCGGTACCTGTTATGCATCTTCTCTTGAAACTTGCTGAAATAATCATCCATAATATCATTAAAATTATCACCTGGCTTCTTGATGAAGTCATTGATTTGATGGGTGATTGGTCAGTGTAGCTCCCAAACAACTTTACCGACTGATGGAAAGAATTTCTCAAAATAGAAAAACATGCATATTAACAGTGATCCAAACTTTAGTGTATTAGCCAAATTGTTCTTCTTTGGCTTCCTTATGGTATTGAGATTCTCAAACAGGTTTTTCAACAATACCTCACATAAATCAATTTTCATGCCTTTCTTTACAATTTTATAGGCTAAGTCTACTACTGCACAGGGTGCACTGTTTTCCCTTGCTGATTGGAAGAAACAATAACCTATTACTCTAATGGAAAACTTTAGCTCTGCATCTATGACATTTGTTCAGTTTCAGTCCTCTGCAATCAGATTCTACTCCTGTTAAATTGATCAATTCCTTCTATGATATCATTTTTTGAGCTCGGGCATGTTCATAAAAAGGGTAACCGGTGATCAAATGAATGATTTCCTTGGTAATCTTAAATAGTTGCTCTTCTAGCCACATGAAGTCATCATGAACTCTGCTTAGAACAAACTTAACCCATTGGGGTTTGAATACATGGGGATAGGTTAGGGCTTCGGTCAATCCCTTGATTTTGATGTGTTCATATTTGCTATCCATTTGACCATTGGTACACAATTCTTCATATGTGTCTTTGATCTCAACATGACCTAGTTCTTCAACTTGACACTTAGTGAAAAATCTCACATCCTCGACTAATAAAACTCTATCCGGAATGAGTGAAAATGCAGTTTTGTCATCCAGTTCAGATGCAATTTTGGGAGTTAAAGAGTATTTCAGTGAGGGCTTTTCAATGTTCTCAACAACAATAGGATTATGGATCTTAGGTGCCATTGCAGATTTCAGATAAATACTAGCAAAAGATCCTTAGGGTTTGAAGACTTTCAAATGGTAGACGCTTTCTACTTAGCAAATAATAACAACTTGATATGATCGGTAAACTATCTTGATAATGCATTGTGATTGATGTAAATACCTTTGAATTTGCTCAGGAGGTCGTTTGATCACCTTTGAATCGCTTTGCTCTGCTCTCTTGAAAACTTGGTGAGTGTAAAATGACCGCGCAATAGCTTTAAGTATTCATTGTACCTCATCGAGCTTCATGTAGTTAGATCCAAAGACATTAAATGCACTCGGTTCCCTTAAACCAATTTTTTCTTTTACCGAGTAGCCAATCTTCCTGCATTTACCGACTAGATAGAATTCCTGTTTTTACCGACTTGACTATTGCTCAAAAAGACTTGATAAAATTTCAAATTTTCTAATGCATCTTTAATTATGCAGATTTTGAATTAAGTACAAGATGAAATAGGAACTGTTAAGATTTGACCTTTGAAAGAATGCAGTCCCTTCATACTTTTACCAATTAATTTGGAATAGGTGCACCTAACTCAGTAGATAAGGTGCTTTCTTCATTTGACACAATTTCCTTCTTTTTCCAAATCATCTGTAATTTGCATTTTATTTCTTCAATATCTCCTCTAGGTTGATCTCTGCAATCTCTAGCCAAGTGTCCAATTTTGTGACAATGAAAACATGCCATACTAGGATTTCTCCATGATCTTCGGTTGTTCATTCCAAACCTTATAAAGCAGTTGGCACTTATATGTCCATATCTTCCACAACATTCACACCATATCCTTGTATTGTAATCCCATGGTACTACAGAATACTATCGGTAAGGATCTGTGTGAGTTCGGCAACCTCTAGCATTTGCTCGGTGTGCAGACCACATATAGTTCTTTTGCTTAAGCCAACACTTCTCGGTACTATGTCCATATCTATTGCAGTTTTTACAAAACCCTTTGAATTTTGCCTTCTGATAATTGTTAACAATCTTTGTCCTATATTGATTAGATGTGTGACCATATTTATTGCAATTGTAACAATAACCATTAGACTTAGTGACATTCGGTTGCTTACCTTTTCTAATTTGGCACAAGTTAGCAGTATGACCTTGATTTCCACAGTAGTTGCAAATAGGATTCTTTCCTTTGATATTCTTCTTATTTCTAGCTTGCTTTGATGATTCTCCTCTCTCGGTTGTATGAATTCCCTTCTCGGTAGAGTCTTTTCCTTTGTAACCAAGTCCTGCATCTTTGTTGGGTCTTCTTGTATTCAGTTGCCTATCCAACATCTTTGATGCTTCATAACTCCTTTTTAGTGTTTCCTTGGATTTCTTTTATGTTTCAAGTTCATTGGTCAGCCTTGATACTTCGAGTTTCAATGCTTGATTCTCATCATCTTTCAGATTTGCTTCATGATGTGCATAGCCCAATTGATCTGACAAGTTACTTTGAATTCCAGTCAACCTTGTGATTTCTTCATTCTTTTTAGATACTAATGCTTCGAGATGTTGTTTTTCTCTTTCTAGATCTCTTACTTTCTCCTTGGCTGTCCTCAATGCATCAAGATTTTTAGTCATCTGTGTGCTGAAATGTTCATGTCCTCTTTTCATTTCTTTTAGCTAATCAGTCAGTGCTTTGTTCTTTTCTTTCAGTTGTCCAATCATCTCTTCAGTCTCTTCAGATAGACTGTTTTCAAATGATGTTTCAATTTGTTCCACTAGCTCTTGGGAGTCCTGTAAATCATCAGATAATCTTCTTCTCACTTTCAATAATTTTTGCATTTGTTTTTGCATGTCTGCAATCACTTGATTAGCATGATCCAACTCTTCTTGTAGATACACAATTCTTTGAGATTGTTTATAGCCTTCCATTGATAAGATCTTTCTCTTTAGGCTGTTAAAACCTTTTCCAAGATTCAAGCTCTGATACCAATTGTTAGGCCCAATATGGAAAGCTAATGTACTGAGAGGGGAGGGGTGAATTAGTACTTCAAAACCTTTTAACAACAATATCTTTACTGTTATGCATAAACCAAAAACTGCTGCAACATAACATAAAGGTAAAACAAATAGATAACAATCATACATGATTCACTCTATAACACATATATTTTGGTTACACCGAAACTCTTGGTTAGAGAGAAAAACTGCGGTGGGGATGGCACACACAACTTCACTATTGCAATAATAAAGAGTGCTCGGTTAGAGCTACATGTTCAGCTATTTCTGATAGCTTACCCTGTTAGGAGTATCAAGATTGTTAGTGTACATTAGGAAATAGGAAATCATCACAAAAAATATAAACATACTAATCAATAGCTCAATCACTAAAGCACAATTGCAATGATCTATCCTAAACACATTCAATAGAGACATAAAGATAAAACATTCAAAAGTAAATACTATGCAAACCATATACAGATCTGAATGCTTCCTTCATGCGGCTCCATTGTTCTTCTTTCTTCTCCAAATAGTTTTGTTGTAGATCTCACCTTCAAGTGCATAAACCTAATTGTGAAAGCAAGATTGACATTGACACAAGAATACTCGAAGCGTGATTTGACAAAGTGATTAGAAATTCAATAGTCTGATTAGGGGATTGATTGAAGAAATTCATCCAATTTATAGAGAAATTGGAGAAAAGACAAGATTAGCATGATAATGATTCGAATGGAAATTCAAATCAAGAATAGAAAAATTATGACATGTGTATGCCAAATTGCTATGCAAGGATTTATGTCAATTTATGACAATTTATGACAAATTGCTATGCAAGGAATTGATTGATTGTCAATTATGACAAATTATGACAAATTTCTATGTCATTCCCATGAAATTAGGAGAGAAATAGGAGGAAATGAAATTAAGAATTTAGAAAATTAGAAAATTAGAAATGAGGAATTGAGAAATTAGAAAATTAAGAAATTGATGAAAATTAGAAATTAGGTAAATTAATTAATAATCTTTCATTTATTAATTAATTCACAAAGAGGAATAATTAGCCAATTAAATGAACATTTAATTGTGACAAGAAGACTTAGGATAAAATAAATAAATTATTAATCCTAAAGGGAGAAATGACAAACAAGGTTAAATGATTAAATCACGAAACCCTAGAAGATGAATTAGGTCTTGATGAAAGATAATTAATTTGATTTGATTCTAATTAACAAAGGACCAATATGATAAATGATTTGATTGATAAATATGCCAATTGACGAGGAACAATGACTAATTGATCCAAATTGACATGATTGAGAAAGACGACGATCGATGACAAATCGATCGCAAAATGACAAATTTTGACAAAAGGACAAGGATCGATGACAAAATAGATTGAAAGATGACAAGATTGAAAATGACCACGATCGAAGACGAATCGATTGCAAAATGACAAGATTGACATGACAACGATCAATGACAAAATAGATTGCAAGATGACAAAATGACAAATGATAAGGATTGATGACAAATCGACAAGATTGATAAGAGGACAAAACCCTAATTAGGATTGACGATGTCCAAAATGATGACAAATTAGCACGCACATTGATGCGATAGGATAAGTTTGACCAAAATCATGACTGAAGATTGTTGTCGACAAGACCAAATTCGAAGGCGAGATGAATGAAGAATGTAGAAGAATGACTCGATGCTCACAAATGATAAAGACCAAGTGCGAATCATAAGATAAATGTTAATGTGACGCAAAAACCTAAAATGAGGCAATGCGCAAATGTTAAAGTATGACTCCGCAAGTGTTGACCATTTTTAGGTGTCTACATTTTGCCCCTCTTTGAGACAATGCGATTTTAAGCGTTGTTTCAAAGAACAATAATGAAAATGCCCCAGACAATAATAATGACATATGCATGCCCCCTCGAGGAATTGGCCGGAAACATGCAGAAAAGAGGCCAATTGATCGATAAAAATGATAGGATCGAACAGACTAACAATCGGAGATCGGATGCATGAAGGACAAGAAATTTATGGTGCAAAAGACCGTGACCAACATAAGATGGAGAGGGTGCATGTCCATCTATGCACTGACAAAAATCTATAAATGGGACCAAGAGAGTGACAATTTGCTCATTTGCACTAGCCAAAGAGGAGGATTTGGTGCTTTGGACAAGGACACTTGCAGATAGATGGCAAACATTCCAATGGCGGATCACCTTGGGGAATGTGTACACACATTTAGACGATCGGACGATGCAGGAGCAGTGGTATGTATCTCAAAAACCCATGTTTTCAATTTCATGAATTTTGATTGCTTGCGGGACATTGTGGGGCTCACAGGGGATGCAGAAAAGGACTCCTGCGCTTGTGTAGGGTGAATCCTGCGCTTGTGTAGGGTCTTCTACACTTGTGTAGGGAGACACAAGCATAGGTTACCTAACAAAGGCGCAGGTTACCTGACACAGGCGCAATTGTGCAATGCAAACCCTAATTTTGGTCAAAATGACATGCAAATGATCTGGAAAAAGGTGATAAGGGTAGGATAGGTCAGATTAGATGAAAAACACCCTGATTAGACATGAAAATGAGGAAATGCAACCCGTAGGCAAACCCTAAAATTGACAAAATATGCCCCAATTGTGATGCAGAGTCGACAATATCCGTTGATCACATGAGAGAACCGACCTGACTGCTTCATGCTACGACATAGACTCAGGAGCACAGACAGAGATACATTAGCAGGACTTGGGATATACTATGTCACATTCATGCCCGAGATTAGGGCAAACACAGGACTGCTTACCGCATTGGCAGAGCGATGGCATTCGAAGACTTCCTCATTCCATCTGGCGACTGGAGAGGCGACTGTGACACTGGAGGATGTATGGTGTATCCTCCGCATTCCGTTTCATGGAGAGATGATAGAGTACGACCCAGTGATAGGGAGAGATGCTTTGTGCAGATTGTTTGAGTGCGACGCAGATGATCTAGATATCATCGAGAGGGAGATTGGCTGGGAGACCATGGCATCAGAGTATGATCGATGGTATGTGGTGATAGCAGTGGTGATAGCATGTCTACTAGCAGGAGATAGACGAGGACATGGATTCCCTATTGGATGGGGAAGAGTGCTAGAGTGGATGGTGACAGAGGGTACGGTGTATGCATGGGGACCATGTGTGCTTGCTATGCTATATTTTCAGTTACATCAGATAGCATATCAGGGAGTTCAGACTTTGAGCTGTGGAGTCACATTGCTACAGGTATGGGCATTTGAGCATAAAGCCATATGTCGACCGATTATAGATAGATAGGTAGTACCACATCGACCATATGTGTACTGCTATGGGGGAGCACTGAGACAGGGTCCTTTTGGATATATATTATACAGGTGACATGAGCTAGACAGACTGAGAGAGTTCATATGGAGGCCATATCGTGATTGTCCAGGATGGTCAGATGACAGTGAGGAGCTACCGTATTGCAGATAGGAGAGGTACTTGATTTTGCGACTAGTGAATCGCCAGAGAGTGATTGAGATGTACCTACCAGAGAGAGTCAAACAACAGTTTGGAGAGAGGCAGGATGTACCTAGGAGGACTACACACTTTGCCCGATCTCACAAAGAGACGAGTCAGTGGGCGAGTATGATTCAGCCACACACAGCATATGCTAACTTCTCACAGCTACAACAGAGACCGTGGGAGTGGAGATCAGATGTGGAGGATGCTAGGATGACAGATGAGTATGATAGATGGTTTGCACAATGATGGCCAGTGCCATTGACAGATCCGGATATTCCAGTACCGAGGCGACAGGAGGACTTCCCCCTCACAGGAGAGGAGGAGGGAGATGATGAGGATGAGGAGGATGAGGGTGGGGATGAGGATGAGGGGGATGACGAGGACAAAGATGAGGATGGGGATGACGATGACGGAGATGAGGATGGGGATGATGAGCAGGAGGCATGGCAGGATATACCCATAGAGCCAGAGACAGCTAGGACAGAGGAGATGGAGATGTGCAGGGCTACCATAGCGAGTCAGTAGGATCATATTGTGACATTAGAGAGATAGCAGGACCAGTTCAGAGCAGAGATAGCCACACTCATAGCGGCTTGAGATACAGCGATAGCGCAGGCACAATGAGAGGAACAGAGAGTCACTGAGTATATTGGGTCGATTCGGGATGCCAGTGCACGCGAGATGGCACAGATGCTGGTAGAGACCAAAGAGGAGATATGCCATTGGAGGACACTATATGAGAGTGCAGTTCCACTAGAGCAAAGAGCACCTTCTTATCGGGCTCAATCGAGGACAGAGAGCAGAGCACGCTCACAGAGGTCATTGAGCAGCATGGGGGTGAGTAGACCTATGAGACCACCACAGCCAGGACCAGGAGGGACATCATCCGTAAGACATTGCAAGGATGAGGAGGATAGAGGGAGCACCCAGTGACAGAGGCACATGCTCCTTAGGACAGACAGGGGACATTATGTAGTTTGACATTTTGTAGTCAGCCTGCGGGCCATACTTAGGACAGATAGTCCAATTTTGTACTCTGATATTATTGTGATAGATGATATGATATGCATTGATATGATGGGATGTAATATGTTATGACTGATGTTATTTTCCATGTATGGATGACTTATGCATTGTTTATGTACCATTGCGGAACATGTATGGATGTATTTTTTTATGTGTTTTTGATGCATTTATAAAATGAAATGGATAAAATGCTTGATATAATGGTCAATGTAATGTTTGATATAATGAAAATGTACTAACCAAATGGATGCAGGATGCAGCATATGTGGTTGGGGAAATCGGAGCACTAGACCGGACGGACTATCCGAACGGACGGAAGAAATGTTAGTAAGAAGAAAATGAGACAGAGGATAGTTAGAGACAAAGAAAAACTTGCTTTCAGTAATGCACTTTGTAGGTGAGAACCTTCATTTTAATGTAGCAACATGGATGTGTAGCATCATGGCATTGAAGGCCAGAGCTGAAATGCAACCCTTTTTGCAAAAGATAGACACATCGCAGACAAACAACAATCACAACAAAAAGGAAAAGAATCATGATCCATCCCGGTCACTCTAAATCACTCAGTGACATCATCGAGCAACATAGGAACATGGTCGAAGCCAAAGATAAATCAATAAAAAGATAAGATGCACAAATTCCAACAAATCAAACAAATATCTTGATCTTCATTGTCAAAAGTTGAAAGTGCTGATAGGATGATCATGTTGTCTAGTTTCAGGAAAAAATGCGGTACCCCGTTTAAGACAGGACACAGTCTGGTTTTGAGTATACCACACCCTGTATAAGACCCATGATAGTGTGTCAAGGATGAATGATATTGAGGTTGATGGATTGATATGACAATTGTGATCAGTTTGAATGTCTAGTTTGATTGAAATAGTTCATCTGTTAACGCATGATTTCATTAAAGCACAATGTGTGATTGCGTGTCGTTGGAGGGATGCTCAGTGATTTGTCTTATGCATAAAAAGAGATCCTTTATTGACAAAATGTTTGTTTTGGATTTTAATGTTTTGAAATGTTTTTTGTTAATTTTTTCAGGACTTTATTTGACTTTTTTAGGGATTTATTTCAAGACATTTTTCAATTTTTTTGAGATTTTTTCAGGAAATTATTCGATTTTTATGATTTTTTCAGGACATTATTCGATTTTTTATGATCTTTTTTTCAGGATATTTTTAAATTTTTATGATCTTTTTTCAGGACATTTTTAAATTTTTATGATCTTTTTTTCAGGACATTTTTAAATGCAAAAGTTCCAGTGATCGATCATGACAAGGGAAACACACCCAATGCGCATCTGAAAGACATACATAGACCAGGACCAAAACATATGTACAAGAAACCGGGGTATGCAAGACAATGATGTTGACCAATAATATGCCTGGAATAGAACACTGGGTCAAGACAATGATAGACATGAGAAACTGGCCGAGAAAAAGCATAGCTTAGAGGTCATGATAGATGATGGAGCAACAATCTCATGTTACACATGGCGCCTGTTTGCCAGGTTTTCACCAAGGCACTTGCCCAAAGCGCCTGTTTGCCAGGTTTTCACTAGTGGGTGAATCATTTTTTTTCTTTACTTTTTTGCTTTTTCACTTTTTTTGTATTTTTTTGCTTTTTCCATTTTTTTGTATTTTTTCACGATCATATTTGAAGAAGTACTGATAGAAGATTATGCCCAGTACTTGCGAAGATGCAAGTTGTTTATAGGATCAGACAGAGGTTCACCTTCTGGGGTAGCAAGCTGATATGCCCCCGAGCCATAGGCTGCAGTCACTATGAAAGGCCCAACCCAATTAGGTTCAAACTTGCCTTTGATGATGTCAGTAGACTGTGCATTCTTGGGATTTGCCTTTAAAACCAGATCTCCCACTTCGAAGTGTCGCCCTTTGACCTTCTTATTATAAGAGCGACGAAGACGGTTTTGATATGCTTGCAAATGTGTCAGAGCTGTCTGACGTTTCTAATCTAACATCTCAAGCTGATGCAGCCGAGAGACTCTATGTGTCTCATCATCAATCAGATGTTGCAAGGAAACTCGCAAGGAAGGAATCTCCACCTCCAAAGGTAAAATGGCTTCCGCACCATACACCAAGGAATAAGGTGTTGCGCCAGTAGGTGTGCGGATAGAAGTGCGATAGGCCCATAGTGTTGGATTCAACTGTACATGCCAATCTCGACCAGCGTCATTGACAACCTTCTTCAGGATCTTGATAATGGTTTTATTTGATGCTTCAGCTTGACCATTCCCCTGTGGATAGTATGGACTGGAGAAACGGTGTTGGATATGAAACTTTTCACAGAGCTCTTTAACATCTTTATTCTTGAAAGGACGACCATTATCTGTGACTATGGCAAGGGGAACCCCATACCGACATATGATATAATTCAGCAAGAATTTTGAAATTTGGACACCAGTGATATAAGTCATAGGGATAGCCTCGATCCATTTTGTAAAATACTCTGTGGCTATAATGATGAACTTGTGTCCATTTGCAGATGTCGGGTGAATCTTGCTAATAAGATCCAATCCCCATTGAGAAAAAGGCCATGGAGAGATAACAGAATGCAGCTCTTGGGCTGGTGCATGAATGTAGTTTCCATGAATCTGGCATTTGTAGCACTTCTTAACAAAATCATGAACATCTTTTTCCAGAGTGGGCCAGTAATACCCAGCACGAATCAACTTTCTGGCTAACCTTAGACCATTGAAATGGCCCCCACATATACCATCATGAACCTTGTGTAAAGCCATTTGTGCTTCATCAGAATCCAAACACCTGAGTAGGGTATGGTCAAAGGAACGACGGTAAAGGGTGTCGGCAATGATGACATATTTGGCTGTCTATCGGATAAAGGCTCGGCGTTGGTTAGCGGAAAGGTTGGGTGGTAAGGTTTGGGATTTCAAATATTGATATATGTCATTGTACCATGGGGAGTTGGGACCAACAAGAACGCACATCACATCTGCTGTCGGAATGTCAAAAGAAGGAACCAGCAAATGTTCAACTAAAAATTCACATTTGTCCATATTGTTTGGCATATTTAACATGGAGGCAATCGTAGCCATTGCATCTGCCGACTTATTTTGCATTCTTGGAACTTGACTGAAATGGATAGCCATGAATTTGGTCTTGAAGAAGTCTACCATATGCGTATAGGGAATAAGCTTTTCATCTTTTGTTTTGTAGTCATCATTCACTTGTCGGATGACTAATTGAGAATCTCCATAGACTTGCAAATGCGTGATGTTCCAGTGGACTGTGACTTGGAGTCCTGTAACCAGTGCTTCATACTCTGCAATGTTATTGGTGTAGTGGAAAGTTATTCTATAGGACTTTGGAATAGCATCACCTTGAGGGGTGACAAACAAGATGCCTACTCCAGACCCGAACTTGGTATGGGATCCATCAAAGTATAACTTCCATTCATTAGAGGACGTGAGAGCAAAGACTGATTCATCTGGAAAATCAGTCAACATGGGATGATCATCAAAAATAGGAGCCTCTGCAAGTTGATCTGCTATGACTTGTCCTTTTATGGCCTTTCGCTCCATATACACAATATCAAATTCACTGAGGATCATGACCCATTTTGCTAGGCGACCAGTCAAAGCTGCTCAGCTAAGCAAGTATTTTAGGGGATCAATTTTTGCAACCAACAATGTTTGGTGGCTTAACATATAATGTCGGAGCTTCTGCATTGCAAATACCACTGCTAAGCATGCCCTTTCAATAGTTGAATAATTTAGCTCATAGCCTACCAGTGTCCGGCTGATATAGTAAATAGCTCGCTCTTTGCCGTTCTCATCTTGTTGGGCTAAGAGAACTCCTAATGCCGTTTTAGTTGCAGAAATATACAATAAAAATGGCTTCCCCTCTATAGGAGGCATTAGAATAGGCGGCGATAGCAAATAGTCTTTGAGAGCTTGAAAGGCTGATTGACATTGCTCAGTCCATTTGAAAGCAACACCTTTATGCAATAGATGCTGGAATGGATGACATTTGTCAGCCAATTGAGCTATGAAGCGGCGGATTGACTGGAGTTTTCCTTGCAGACTTCTTAATTGCCAGAGGTTTGAAGGTGGAGGCATATCCATTATTGCTTTGACTTTGGCAGGGTCGACCTCAATGCCTCTGTGAGAAACAATGTACCCTAGTAATTTGCCAGCTATGACACCAAAGACACACTTCTTTGGATTGAGTCTGAGCTTGTATGTCTCCATTCGGTCAAAGATTGGGCCCAGGATGGCTAGATGGCTATCTCTTGTGACAGATTTGCATAACAAGTCATCAACATAGTCCTCCATCAAAGTATGCATGAAATCATGAAAAATTGTCATCATTGCTCTTTGATATGTTGCGCCTGCATTTTTAAGACCGAAGGGCATCACATTCCAACAATAGGTACCCCAAGCACAGGTGAATGTTGTCTTATGCTAATCTTTAGGAGCAATGCGAATTTGATTATAGCTGGAGAAACCATCCATCAATGAAAGCATTTCATATCCAGTCGTCATGTCCACTATGATGTCTATGTTTGGCAATGGAAAATCATCTTTAGGGCATGCTTTATTGAGGTCCCAAAAATCTGTGCAGATTTTGATGCCCCCAGTTACTTTTCTAACTGGTACTAAATTTGAAATCCAGTCTGCATAATCAATGGGTCTAATGAAGCCCACATCTAGTAATTTTTTTAGTTCAACCTTGACCAAAAGAGCCACCTGGGGATGCATCTTTCTAAGTTTCTGTTTGATAGGCTTGGCATCGGCTTTTAGTGGCAAATGATGAAGAACCAATTCTGGATTGAGGCGAGGCATATCTGCATAGGACCATGCAAAGTTGATCTTCTTCTCAAGAAAGAAATTGACAAACTCTATTTTTTCCTGTTCTGATAGAGAAGCCGCAAAATGAATGACCTTAGGGTTGTCAGGCGTACCCAAATTGATCTCCTCGGTCATTTCCACAAGCAATGTTGATTTGTCCTGACTTGATAGGGGTATGTCCACTCTTCCACCTTTGGGCACCTCAGAGAGGTTTTCACCCGCAGGTACGTCTTTTATTTTTACTTTTGTATGATCAGAGAGTGCCTTACGGTTTTCACTCAAAGATCTATTCTTTTGATTTTTTACTTTTTCTTTTCTTTTTTCATTTCGATGACTAGAAGAGGGAGTTGACTCCCCAAAATATGCCGTGGAATCCAGGTCAATAACAAATCCTACCTTATGATCACCTTGTGGTATGCCTTCCCGTAGTCCAAGGAATTTTGCAATTGCTTCGTCATTTTGCAAATAGTCCAATGTGAGCAGTTCTTGTTGGTCATGTTGGATAAGCTGGGGATAGATGAGGGGCATGTCATCATCAGTTGTAAGGAGAGAAAGGGCTGATATGGTAAAGATATGAACATTCGTGGTGTCACTGTCTGAACTGCTTGTATCGAATTCGGAGCTTGGATCCCAAAATGTCTCTATCCAAGCATGAGGACATGTTTTAGGAAGAGGAGTTATTTCATGTTTGTCTTCCATAGGCAAATTATCAAGGTCAATGAAAATATTGTCGAGGGCATAGGAGCTAGAAGAAAAAGAACTCCACTCCCATTCATTGGAATCAGTTTTGGGTCGGGTATCCTCAGGTGTTATTTCATCGTCAGAATCATGCCCTTTTCGACATGTGGGCACTTTGGTAGATGTGGATCCAATTCGCAATGGTACAAAACCTAACCCTAAATTTGGAGGTCGCCTCTTGGGTATGACAGGTTCTAGCCATCCATTGTTGTTCAGGCCTAAGCCACTGCAACCATCATATCCTTTCTTTTGCAGCATAGTAAATCCTTTGCCGTATTGCTCCACTGGCAATCTGATAGGTGGGGTCTCAGTTGGATCTTTATAAAGCCAATCTATGACATCATCATCTATAGTTTCTTTGTCAAGTTCTCCCCATCTTGTAAATGTAGTAGGAGGCTGATATTGAATAATGACCTTAGGTTCCTTTTGCAATAAATGCGGTTTGCCATATGATTTTGGAGATATTGGTAAATTCCCGATGAGGATGTTTGATCCATTGAATATTCTCCACATCCTTGGTCTTGTATCTTCAATTTTCCTTTGACAGCATCTAACAATTGATTAGGATCCACATAGTTATGTGATTTGGCTTCTCTATTGACTGGGACTTGCTGTTGAGGGGTATCCTTTAGAGTAGCACAAAATTGGAATGGATTAAGATCTCCCAGAATTGTTATCTCAGTTCCATTGTAAGGATATTTTAAACATTGATGACAGGTGGATGGAACTGCTTTCATTGCATGGATCCATGGACGGCCAAGGATCATATTATAAGGGAGATCAAGGTCTAGGACTTGCAGGAAAGTGTTTTCTGTCACTGGACCGACTCTGATAGGCAATGTAATTATCCCTTTGGATGGGCGCTCAGCATCATCATATGCTTTAATTGTTATTCTTTTTGAAGCATCAATGTCATTTTCTGTATATCCAAGGCCAATAACCACTCTCAAAGTACAAATATTAAGACCTGCTCCGCCATCTATCAAGACTCATCGGATTTTGCGGTTATGAACAAAGACTTCAAGGTGTAAAGGATCATTATGAGGGAGCTTATCAAGTGAGATATCATTGTCAGAAAAAGCGACATTTTGGGAAACAGCTAGATGTCCAATCCGGGCTTGAAATTGGTCAACATCAATATCTGTCGGGACAGTGGACTCAATCAAGGCTTTATCCAGGACTGCACGATGCATGGGAGACATTTTTAATAGCTCAAGGATTGATATTTGGGCAGGTGTCTTTCCTAGATGATCCAAAAGATTATAATGGCTTGCAGGAGCTCCTTTCAGGACTATCTTGGATTGACGAGTGGTAACTGCACAAGAAGGATCTTGTCCCTTTATTCTCAAGGTAGAAACATACTCATTTGATGCGCGAAAACAATTAATGACATTATTATAACCAGAACTTGCATAATTTGTTATTTGGGTAGAGTTGGAAGAGGACGCTTTACCCTTGTCATGATCAAGCAAAGGAGTTTTGAAAATAGTATGATCAGTGTTAGAGGTCGGGTGGGGTGGATCTACCTCAATTACTCCTTGCTCTAATAAATCTTGAATTATATGTTTCAATTGGAAACATGATGCAGTTTTGTGTCCTTTGGACCGATGATATTCACAGTACGCATTATCATTCCACCAATGCGGTTTTACCGCTGGTTCTGCCTTGATATCTGGTAGCTTAATAAATTTTGCTTGTATCAATTGTCTCATTACTGATTCAATAGGCTCTCCTAATGGTGTAAATTGTCGAGGAGGCCCATCCCGCGATCGAAAGGGTTTGTGCTGCTGGTTTTGTTGTTGGCCTTGTTGTTGGTTATATTGTTGAGTCTGCTGTTGTTGAGCATGATGTTGGTATTGCGGTTGTTGAGTAACATTGCTCATTGGTGCTTGATTTTGTTCCATAGTTGACATATTAGGAACACTCAATTTCTTGATCGTGAATGGGGGTTGATTTGCATTCACTGCTCTTGCATCAACAACTCCATCATTAGTGACATTCTTGTTCTTATACCAAAATTTGTTTCTATCCCCCGAATAATTGGTGTTGTCATTGTCTTTATTGAGCTTGATAATTCCTTTAGCTACCAGAGCCGTTTCAATGCTCATTCCCTTCTTAATGAGTTTCTCTATAGTACTGGGACTTTTCAACTTTAGCTCATACATCATTTCTGGGACCAAATTCTGGATAAACAGATTCACTTGTTGTTCTTCGGGTATATCAAGAGAAGAACGACTATACAAGCTTCGCCATCGTTGCAAGAAAGTCACTAATGATTCACCTTGCTTTTTCTTAGTGTTGCATAAATCTGACATGGTCACATCACTGTCGATGTTGAATGCAAAATGAGATAAAAACTTTTGATCCAATTCAGACCAAGTCTTTATATTTCCCGGCAGATGCGAATACCAATCCATGGCTTGTCCCATGAGACTTCGTGCAAATAATCGCATTAAATACGTCTCTTCATAGCTTACTTCAGTACATGCCGCCTCGAATGTGATCTTTTGGATTGCCATTCCCTTTATATTTCTCAAAATTAGGTGCCTCAAAATGCTTAGGGAATGGAGGCATGTATACACTCTTGTCAAATGGATTAGGACATAAATCTTGGTCTGTATACAACTTCTTTGTTCCTTTAGTTTCTAATGCATCAACTTTTCATTGCAACTTCTCAAGTTGTTGCGCAATTGTATCAGATTTTAGAGGTCCATCATTAATCCCGGTTGGTATTCTTTGTCGATACATCGCATTTCCGATCGGTTGTTGATACTCTGAAATGGCCATTTTTGGTGTCTCCGGCATATAAAGTTCTTGGTACATCTCTTGTTGTTGCGGTTGTGCTATGCCTTGATATTGACCTTGTTGTTGTGCTTCTTGGAGCCTAGGTTGATATTGCAATTGAGTAGGTTGTTGATATTTCACAGGTGCCAATTGCGGTTGTGAAGTAGGATAACTTGTTTGCCTTGGCACATATTGTGGCACATGTTGGTGTTGAAGCTAACGGATCGGAATTTGTTGACTTTGTGCCAATTGTTGTCGTGGTGTATATCCCATCATTTGTAAAAAACTTTGTTTAGATGGTTTTCATTGTTTCTCCTTAGGATGGGGTATAGCACTTGCATTAACTTGTTGTGTTGTTTGTCCAATCCATTGTGATGGTTGCAAGTTTGCATTAACTTGTAATGGTGCCGAAGGCGCTGCAATTTGTTGTCGAATGCGAAATTGTTGTTGTGGTACATTGCTTGTTTGCACATTCGATTGTACCTTTTGCATATTACTCAATTGTTGCAACAATTGTTGTTGGTGCAAACCACTATCCGTAGCTCTTTGTGTCGCCATTATCGAAGGATTTGTCGCAATAGTGTTTGGCAAAGATATTGAACTTAACGGGACATAAGAACTTTGTTGCATCGTGGAATTATTTTGGACATTGGTGATATCAGGCATTCCAGTTGTGAAGCTTTCCTGCATCTTAGGTTTTGATCCAATTTTATGCATGTAAGAAACCACTTCTTGTTGAGGGACAGCTATCAATATTGGTGTGGTCTTCATTTGATCTTGTGTCACAGGTGTTGCATTGAATAGTGGATTATTTATTGTCTCAAATGGTGACTTCTGAGGAATGGTAACTGTCAATGCCTTTGAAGCACGTTTACTCATCAATGTAGGTTGAGTTGCTTGTTGTGCATTTTCTTCATTTGGATGTGGGGAAAAACATAACAACTCACCGCTTTGTTGTTCTTGCACATTGATTTGGTCACTTGAAGATGTCACATTACTCATCATGTTAAGATACTTTTGTGGAAACATCTTAAAGACCTTGTTCAAGAACTTATCCATCTTTTTTGTTATCTTTGGATCTTGAAGGAACATGTCAACATCATTAGAAGCATCAGAATCGGATGAAGAATCTAGTTGGACATTTGGATTCATTTCTTGTTGAATGCCTTGATCTGAACCAAATCCTTGTGAGAGGGTTTGTTCTTCATATAATGTTTGAGTTTGAATGTCATGTTGCAGGTGTGGTTGATTCCAATTGAAAGGTGCACTTCCTCTTGGAGTTGGTGGAACACTCCCATGTCCTGGTTTCATAGGTACAAACACTGGTTCATATAATGGAGGTGGTCCAAGTTGAACCGTTCCATATGGTGGTAGAGATGTATTTAATGAACCTTCAATTTGTACTGTTTGACTAGTTTGAAACTGCGAATTTGCTATGTTGTCCATGGGTTGATACGTTGGTTCGCCCATCTTTTTAGATTTTGATCTTGTCTCAACAGGCATGTCACTTATGCAAATGCAATGTTTTTGGAATTTTTCAAGGGCAATATATGCTATGCAACTAAATGCAAACTTGAATAGATGAAAATGCAATCTATGTTTTTGGTTGTTTTTGAAGATTTTGACAAGCTTATGAATGCAAATCTAAGGTAGGGACCTTTGGGAAATTGGAATGATGTCTAGACCTCAAAGGACAAAAGGACCAAGTGACAAAGGACAAGATGACAATGTCTCCCCTATATGCTTGGCTACCAAGCTAGGTTTGACGAAATGACATAGATGACAAAAGGACAAAAGGTTTGATAAGGTCTAGACTTCCTAACAATGACTTAGGGTTTATCAAAGATTTGGATTACTCAAGTATGACAAAACCTAGCTTTGGCACTATATGCAAAGGGACAATTACTATGCAAGCGACCCTAATATGATATGATAATGTCCTAAGCTTAATGAAGAGACCTAGGGTATGCAAATATGAATGTATGACAATGGTATGACTTTAATGCAAGAAGACACATGCAAATGGATGACCCTTACTGAAAAGAGTATGACTTAGGTGAAACCTAACCTTGGTACTTGACAATGAACTTTCCAAAATGCAACCTAGGATGAACCTAAATGTAAGTGATATGAATGTTAAGATAAGATTTTGAACAATGTTTGCTAACCATGCTGGAAGATGAGTTTTGAATCTTGTTGAACTTTTGTTGGATGAATGTCTCTTGTGTTTCATCTTATGTTGGATCAATTTATTTTGTTCTTTGAAATGAGATACAATTCAACTTTTGACAAGCAAAGAATACAAGATATTGCAACTTAGACTCAAGACAATCATGCTCATTTCCACATTTCTTATGGTAGGCAAGGACATTAGGTACTTGAGAGGTAGACTCATTATGGGATTCAAGGAGAATACATAGATGCTTGACCCCACGGGCTCCCCTCCATGGCACTCACTTCTCAGGGCAGCCAAGCATTAGTCCCCATGGAAATCTCCCCATGGAAAACTTAGTATCTCTTCCAAGTATCTGAACTTGTCCTTCTCAAGCAACTAGAAGGGTTTTTGGCCTCTAAAAACAAGGTGTTTAGTCAGGATTTCTGTTAAGCATTACTCCTTGATGTCACGCAAGTTTGATTGAGACATTAAGCCCATCAAGATACCAAACAAATGTAGTCGCGCAAGCATGATTTAGATCGTGAGGTCCTACTTAAATGTTGATATGAGAAAGAGTCCAAGGGTCATCACTTCCCAAGTAACTGCAATTCCCATGTAACCCTTCCTTCAAGGCTTTCGCCCATCAGGTATTTGTTTATAGTGAGTTATAATGCCAAGGTATTCTAGCCGTACTCACTTTGGGTCGTTCCCTTCTCACGATTATCACTTGCTTACAAAAGCAAAGTGGTCGGGAAGGCAGGCCCTCTAAAGGAGACATACAATCAAAGACACGAGCATGGTATCGAAGATCTGGATTTCTGATCACCCTAAAAAGGATGAGAGCATACTCTCCTACTCCAATGTCACACTCAACAATCAAAGCAAAAACATGTTCATTCCAACCTATTTAGAAATCACTAGGTGCCTAAAACATTAATGACAAACACCAAGTTTAGTTGTTTCTCCAAGGCAACCTGCAAAACCCAAGTTAGAAGTTTGAGGTGCTTATTCTTTGACTATCGATTTTGCATAACACATGTTAGTAGTTTGATTTTTTTTCTTTTCCATGTGTATGCCAAGATTCTGCACAGATAATTAGTACCAAAAACAAAAACACAGAAAACAGAATGCAAAAACAAGACAATTTTCAAGTAAAACACTGCATTTTTTACCTCTGTTCTGGACTTTACACAGGCGCAGAACTCAGGACACAGGTGCAGAATGCATGACACAGGCACAGAATGTCTTCAACACAGGCACAAGTTGCTTCACACAGGCGCAGAAGTCTCCAGAAAACCCTGCACGACCCTATTTTTGGGTTTTTGGCCTGCAAATCAACTTGAAAGCACTCAAAAACACCATAAAGGGGTTAGATGGTTAGTGTTCACATCGGGTTCACCAATTAATGTACGTTAGGAAATAGGAAATCATCACAAACAATATAAACATACTAATCAATAGCTCAATCACTAAAGCACAATTGCAATGATCTATCCTAAACACATTCAATAGAGACATAAAGATAAAACATTCAAAAGTAAATACTATGCAAACCATATGCAGATCTGAATGCTTCCTTCATGTGGCTCCATTGTTCTTCTTTCTTCTCCAAATAGTTTTGTTGTAGATCTCACCTTCAAGTGCATAAACCTAATTGTGAAAGCAAGATTGACATTGACACAAGAATACTCGAAGCGTGATTTGACAAAGTGATTAGAAATTCAATAGTCTGATTAGGGGATTGATTCAAGAAATTCAACCAATTTATAGAGAAATTGGAGAAAAGACAAGATTAGCATGATAATTATTCGAATGGAAATTCAAATCAAGAATAGAAAAATTATGACATGTGTATGCCAAATTGCTATGCAAGGATTTATGTCAATTTATGACAATTTATGACAAATTGCTATGCAAGGAATTGATTGATTGTCAATTATGACAAATTATGACAAATTTCTATGTCATTCCCATGAATTTAGGAGAGAAATAGGAGGAAATGAAATTAAGAATTTAGAAAATTAGAAAATTAGAAATGAGGAATTGAGAAATTAGAAAATTAAGAAATTGATGAAAATTAGAAATTAGGTAAATTAATTAATAATCTTTCATTTATTAATTAATTCACAAAGAGGAATAATTAGCCAATTAAATGAACATTTAATTGTGACAAGAAGACTTAGGATAAAATAAATAAATTATTAATCCTAAAGGGAGAAATGACAAACAAGGTTAAATGATTAAATCACGAAACCCTAGAAGATGAATTAGGTCTTGATGAAAGATAATTAATTCGATTTGATTCTGATTAACAAAGGACCAATGTGATAAATGATTTGATTGATAAATATGCCAATTGACGAGGAACAATGACTAATTGATCCAAATTGACATGATTGAGAAAGACGACGATCGATGACAAATCGATCGCAAAATGACAAATTTTGACAAAAGGACAAGGATCGATGACAAAATAGATTGCAAGATGACAAGATTGAAAATGACCACGATCGATGACGAATCGATCGCAAAATGACAAGATTGACATGACAACGATCGATGACAAAATAGATTGCAAGATGACAAAATGACAAATGATAAGGATTGATGACAAATCGACAAGATTGATAAGAGGACAAAACCCTAATTAGGATTGACGATGTCCAAAATGATGACAAATTAGCACGCACATTGATGCGACAGGATAAGTTTGACCAAAATCATGACTGAAGATTATTGTCGACAAGACCAAATTCGAAGGCGAGATGAATGAAGAATGTAGAAGAATGACTCGATGCTCGCAAATGATAAAGACCAAGTGCGAATCATAGGAGAAATGTTAATGTGACGCAAAAAGCTAAAATGAGGCAATGCGCAAATGTTAAAGTATGACTCCGCAAGCGTTGACCATTTTTAGGTGTCTACAGTTAGATCTACCTTGCTAAAGGATTTCACAACACTTATTCTAAATGCTACACCTGGTTAAAGGCTTTACAATTTATAGACTTTGTTAGAGTCTTTTACCCTGTTAAAGGTTTCACTTACAACTTCAAAATATTACAATAAATCATTACAAATATCTACAACTTTACATCTAGAATGTTATAGCAGATTCTATGTGCTCATAATGAGATTACCTTGCTTATAGCATACCTCGGTAACCCATAGAATAACTCGGTAAACCCTTCTATTTACTTTGTTCTTTGACTGTTCTCTGAAATCCTTCTCGGTGACCTCTGTGTCTTTGTAACAGTAATAACACTCAATGCTTTCTTATGTATCACACATGTCTTGCTTCATACACCTCTATATCTCTCTTCTATCACACTTTTATCCTTAATCCATGTTGTATAAATAGATCTCTTATGTCGGTGATCTAATTCATTGCTTCGATCTTACAAACATTATTTATCGAATGAATAACCATACAAAATATTTCATTGGTTAGATGACCTCAAAATCATACACAATCCTTAAGTGCAATTTCCAATGTGATAATGGTTCTATGTTCCTCGATCTTGTAACACGTTTCCACATGTGTGTCTAGGTTCAATGAATCTGGTAAAACATTTCACTCAGTGTATATTAACTCAGTGTATCATTATTGTTGCTCGGCAGACATGGAATGTTACTCGGTAGACAGCTCGGTGTATACTGGGCTCTGTGAATACTTTCTTCTATAACTGACTGTTCTGTGCATACCGACTGAATGTTTCGGTAGAGGTAACCGACTAGAGTATATAGAATGACTTTGGATATAAAACTAATGGCAACTTAGTAAGTAGTAACAGACCAAACTTCAAGAAACATCCCTACAAATCAATGGAAGGTGATCTGAATGGTGCATTTTCAAAAATCCCATATGGAGTCTTGAATGTGGAAGATATTAGGGTTTACTGTCACTGTAACATTGAAGAACTTTAATTTTTTTTGTTTGTTTTGGAGATAATAATGCCAAATTGAGTGTAACATTGTTTAACAAGAATTCTATGAATGGGGAGAACAACGCAGTTAGAGGGAAATTTGAATTCTACGAATGGAGGGAACAACGTTGTTGGTTCCTCTGGTTCTGCTGCCTCTGCAGCTCAAGGACCTATGGGATCTATAGTGGATGATGAGGATGGGAGACAGGATGGGGACCCATGGCATCGGGACCCTCCTCCTGACCGTAAAAATAATGAAGATTCTTCAAAGTGGGTCCCGAGATTGTTAACGCTGACTTGGAAAAGACGACAGAGGTGAAGGCTCTCAAACCCTGGAACCATCTTTTTGCAAACAAACCCGCTAGTAAATCATCCTTCCCCTCTATGGAAGACATTTCTGATAAAAAAATAGGCAAATTTTCTATGCAGTACTAGATATGGTTATCGATCATAGTATATCTCTAATGGCCTTTTCTCTAGTGGGAAAATTTGTCGGACCACGACCCAATATTAAGGATGTTAGATCTTTTGTTAAGAGAAAATGGAGGCTGAAAGGTCAGGTTGATGTTTCTGCCCTATCAAGGGGTTTTTTCATTTTCTCCTTCTCTTGTGGGGAAGATCTGGAAATGACTTTGAGCGGTGGACCATGGATATTTGGTAAATCTTCATTATCCCTAAGGAAATGGTCTCCAAATATAGAACTCAATGACTCCTTTTTTGAATCCGCTCCGGTCTGGGTAAGGCTACCTAGTTTGCTGCTTGAATTCTAGGTGGAGGATTTTTTCTTAGGTATTGCTAACTCCTTTCGGGAGCTTGTAGCTATAGATCTTATGACAGCAGCACGAAAGAGACTAGTGTATGCGAGGATCTGTGTCAATATCTCTCATAATATGGATCTTCTTTATTGAAATAAACTCCAAACTTGGGTTATGGGAACAAACCATAGAGTTTGAGTCCCTCCCCTTTGTGTGCTTCTCTTGTAAGAAAGTTGGACATTGGGTAAAGGCTTTCCCAAGTAACCCCAAAAAGTTCCAGAAGTCTAACAATCATGTTAAACAGATATGGAAAGAGAAGACTAACAAAAAGGAGGACAATAGAGCGGAAGGAGGAAGTGGACTTCCAAGTAACCTAAAAGGTATAACAGAAGATAATAGGAAAGCTAGTCCTCTCACGGTTACCCTTCGGAAGGAAGATAAAAAGAATGAAAATAGTGGACTTGAGATCAAAACAGTCAATGTAATTGAAGTTTTACAGACTCGGTAGGAAGAGAATGTAACCATAGAAGAAATTTTTGAAGAGGGTGAGATTGACAACATGATTGATTCCCAATATGAGGCCCTTCAATTTTCAGTAATGAAAAGTATTAAAGCTTGTCCAAATGGCTTTTAAGGACCTGAAGTTATTGTTGGAAAAAAGAATAAGTTCGGATCACCTCAGGTTAACCTAAATTCTCTATTTTAGAGTGCTAGAACTGAAATGCCCACCTCCTCTCAGAAAGGTGGAGAACCATGGAATAATAAGCAAGTTGCTCACAAAGATGAAGATGATGAAGATATGATAGGGGTGGGAAAAAAGTAAAATAAGAAGACAGGATGCTCTAATGGGGTAAAAACTAGGACCAAATCTAAGGTAGATATTGGTCTTCCAAATCTCTGCAGTGTTGTAAACCCATGAAGTGGCACAGGGACCAGGAGAGCAAACAAAACATAGCTGATGGAAGGTAGTGAACTATTCAAGAATCCTACTCCCAGGGTTCAAAATGAAGGTAATCTCTTGGAACATATGTGTTCGCATATGTGCAGAGTTTGATGACATGATGGGATTGTATGTTGTCATTGATGTCAATATGTTGAAGTATGAACCACTATATTGAAGTAAGCAAACTGGCAAGTGAAGTGGTATGATGGTATGAACCGGTATATGCAAAAAGTGAACCGGTATGTTGGAGTGTGAACCGGTATATGCAAATTTTGTATCGAGGTTTCTTTTGATATGACTATCGGTTGGTAGTCTCAGCTTCAGGGTTTCCGGTTGATGCATTCCAAAAACTGTATGATTCGACTGATGACATCCTATCATGAGTTATCATTGAAATGAAGATTAGATTGCGTTACCATGTTAGCCTTGTGCGTGTGAAGAATCTCCTTGAGGATCTTGCATGAAGAAGATTGATTCTATCTACCTCAGGAATGTGAAAAATTTTAGTAAAAGGTGGAGAGCACATGATGGGTTATCAGCTTCCAATAGTGGTGAAGAATGGACGATGGAAAACATCTTGAGATTTGTTCAAGATTTTTTTACCCTATGTAATGTGTTTAAATGACCAGGATTGGACCAACTGTATTGATAACCTAGATGCTTAGGGTTTTAGGTTTTGGCCACCGACCTAATTGTTGTCTATAAGGTCGATGATGATTTTTATTTGAAGTTGTTGGTAAATGAATGTATGTGAGGTGATTCTTGCCAGACCTAAGGAGTAAGCAGAGATCTGCAGAGTGTGATTATAGATGTAAAGAAACTGAAGTGTATCTTCATTGGCATTAAGTGTTGTTATCATATCAATGTATTACCTCTTGACTTCTAACCATTTCAGCAGATGAAAAATCCCTTTATCGAGTAGCTTTAACAGGCTTTTTGTAAATCCTTTAACAGGGTGACTCAAAATCATTGAGTTCTTCAAATCCTCTTACAAGGTAACCTTTAACAGGGTTTTAACCTCTAATCGGGTATTTAGCCATCCCTTAACTAGGTGATCCCTAGCAGGATCGGTTCTTAGAAGAACCAGTTGTAAAGTCTTTAACCGAACTAGGCTCCTAACAGAGCGAACTTCAAAAGAGTTCAAGAATAACTTGTGGGTATTCATCCACACCATGGTTTTTCCCAATTGGGTTTCCATGTGAAAAATCAGTGTGTTATGTGATGCTTTTTCATGTGATGTTTTAGTGGTTTCTATCAAGCCGTAATGCAAGCTGATCCAATGGTCATTGTATTTCTGATGTATTACTTGCTTAAGCATATGTGTGAAGTTGAGATGAGATAATAGTTTTTGAGAAGATCTAGATGTTACTAGTTTATGTCTTTTGCATTCATACTGTGTTTTACCTATAGTGCCTTGATTTAGATTGGTGATAGTGTTTACTAGCTTGTGCAGTCTTTGTAGTTTAAATTGTTGAAGAATTTTTTACCCATACTGATTACCCCCCCCTCTCAGTATCTATTGGGGTTCATCATTTTTCATCAATTGGTATCAGAGCATCCTCTAGGTCCTTTGTGTTATAAGCTTAATTGCTTGAGGAAAAGATTCTATTCTAATGATGAAGAGGGAAGGTCCTAAGTTCAACAGAGATAACTTTAAGATATGGAAGGCCATAATGAAGATCTACATTAAAAGCATGGGTGCTCAACACTGGAACTATGTTGAGAATACTTATGTTGTCCCTACTAGTACTCTCATCGATGATCAAAGAAGAGAAATTAAGGAGAATGGCTAAGTCATGAAAGCTCTTATCAGCAGTCTATCCGATATTGAGTTTATAGATGTTCAAGACAAAGACAATCCCAAAGATGTATGTGATACTCTGGAGTCTATCTATGGTGGTGATGAGCATGTGAAGCAAGCTAAGGAAGAAAGCCTTAGAGGAAAATTTGAAGACATGCGGATGGTTGAAGAAGAGACCAATCAACAATATGGGATAAGAATTAAAACTGTTGTTGGAGACATCAAGAGTGCAGGAGGTACAATGGATGACTCCACCATTGTTAGAAAAGTTTTGAGATCCTTATTACCGATCTATGCAATAAGGGTTGCCGCTATTCAGGAGTTGACATCTATTGACAAGACAAAGGTATCCCTTGACTCCATCATTGCTAAGTTGACCACATATGAGCTAAACAGTTATGATGGCAGTGTTCAGAAGACTGAATTAGCCTTTAGAGCATCTGCTGCACTATCTAGAAAGGGAAAAGAGGTTGGTACCAGCTATGAACCAAGACAAAGAAGGGATATGGATGATGAGGAGATCCTGATAGAATTTGAAGCTCTTCTTGTCAAGAGACTTCCTAAGGGAACTGGAAAATACAGAGGTAAGCTCCCTTTGAAATGTTTTTCTTGCAATAGGATAGGACACATTGTTGTCAACTGTCCCAACAGTGACAATAAGGACAAACCAGAGAAGTTTAAAAAGTTTAAAGGAGGAAATAGGAGAAACTGTCTTTTTGCAGTTGATGAAGGTGTCACTGATGATGAATCAGAAGATGAAGAAAGCGAAGACATTGTGTTTGTAGCCATTAAGGAAGATTTGTCAGACAAGAAAGCTCTTGTCTCTCGCTTTGATAATTCTAATGAGTGGATTATTGATAGTGGATGTTCTCACCACATGACTGGTGACCGGAAAAATTTTCTATCTCTCGAAGAGTATGATGGAGTTGTAGTCCAATTTGGTAATTATGCACCATGTATGGTAAAAGGCAAAGGGTCCATCTCTCTAAATGGGAAAGGTAGTGTTGATAATGTGTATTGGGTAGAAGGTCTCAGACATAACCTTTTGAGTGTTGCCCAGCTGAATGATAAAGGACTCACCCTGGAATTCAAAGATGGAGTGTGCAAAATAAAAGGAAAGAGAGGTGAACTGATGGCCACCAGTATGCAAACCAAAGGTAACTTATTTCAGTTAAATACAAATATCAGTCAATGTCTAATGGCCAAGTTTGATGACAATTGGATATGGCATAGGAGTCTCTGCCATGTAAATTTTGATAATATTGTGAAGGCTAGTAAGATCAAGGTAGTTAGAGGATTGTCTGTGCTGAACAAACCGGAGAATCCTTTGTGCAGAGAATGTCAACTGGGGAAAATGTCTTCCTCAACCTTCAAAAGTAAATCTTTCATAGCAGATAATTTACTTGATCTTGTGCATACTGATTTGTGTGGTCCTATGAAAACTAGGAGTGTTCAGGGAGATAGGTACTTTATGATTCTTACTGATGATTTCTCAAGAATGATGTGGGTCACATTATTGCAAGACAAGTTTGAAGCTTTTGGAAATTTTAAAGCCTTTAGAGCACTAGTTGAAAAGGAAAGTGGTAAGAGGATTAAATGCCTTAGAACTGACCAAGGAGGTGAGTTCACTTCTGGTGAATTCAATAAGTACTATGAAGAGAACAACATCAAGAGGCAATTGTCTACCCCTCGGACTCCACAATAGAATGGCCTAGCAAAAAGGAACAACCGAACTGTAGTTGAAGCTGCCAAAACGATGTTTATTCAAGGGAAGGTTGCTCACACTTTTTGGAGAGAAGTGGTGAGCACTGTAGTCTACACTATGAATCAGGTACTCATCGAGAAAGGTAAGGATAAAAATCCTTATGAGTATTGGACCAGTAAGACCCCAGTAGTAACCTACTTTAGAGTGTTTGGTAGCAAGTGTTATATCAAGAGAAGTGAATACCAAAGCAAGTTTGATGCAAAATGTGATGAGGGAATATTCCTAGGGTATTCCACCAAGAGAAAAGCTTTCAAGTGTTTTAACAATAGGACTTAGAGAATTGTTGAAAGTATCAATGTTAGAGTTGATGAAACCTCTGAGAAACCTGAGAAAATCAGTAGTGAGCGAGTGGTAGATGAACCAGATGTAACCTTGTGGGAACTGGTTGCAAAACAACCAAGTACAAGTAACAGTGCTCCTACACTAGTAGATGTTGATGAAGACGAGGATGAAGAGGAAAAGAAAGAGGAATTAGTTAAGATCATTCCTAGGTATGTAAAGTTGCATCATGATCCAAAGAAGATCATAGGGGATAAGGATGCAGGAATACTTACAAGAAAAAGGTCAGAGAGAATTCTTGCATGATTTCTGAATTTGAGCCCAAAACATTTAAAGAGGCATACAAAGGTGAAGACTAGATTAAGGCTATGGAAGAGGAACTTGACTAGATAGAAAAAAATGGTACATGGTCTTTGGTACCCAGACTTGAGCACAAAAATGTTATTGGCACCAAATGGGTTTTTAGAAATGAGTTGAATGAAGATGGCACAGTGGTAAGAAACAAAGCAAGATTGGTATGTAAGGGATATGCTAAAGAAGAAGGAGAAGACTATGGAGAAACCTTTCCTCCAGTAGCTAGATTAGATGGTGTTTGAATTCTATTTGCATTTGCAGCATTTAAGGGATTCAAAGTGTATCAAATGGATGTGAAATCTGCATTCCTGAATGGAATACTTGAAGAGGAAGTGTATATAGAGCAACCAGATGGGTTTTCCCTATCAAAAGACAGTGATATGGTGTGTAGGCTACATAAAGCCTTGTATGGATTGAAGCAAGCACCTAGAGCATGGTGTGAACGTTTACACTCCCATCTTGTGAAGATAGCAATATCTATCTGAAGACAGAAGGAGATCCGATTCTGATCTATGAAGTGTTTGTATTAGGATTCCCAAAGATACTAAGAGGGGGAGGGTGAATTAGTATCTGACCGGTAATAGGAATTTCTTAACTTATAACATGAAAAACATATTAAGACTGCGTACCGGTAAAGCAGAAATAATGCAGCAAATAAGAACAAGAACCACAACATGAAAAGCACACCATAACACAAAGTTTTAATGAGGAAACCCGGTGTGGGAAAAACCTCGGTGGGATTTGTGACCCATAATATTCACTTACTGGCCAATAAGGGAATATTACTCTTACAATAGGGGTCTGCACATGAAGGAAGGCCAAGTGCCTAGAGCTCACTACTCAATTACAAAGGAAGTCACACTGACTTACAAAAATGGATTAAACTAATCCAATGTCTTGTACTGCTTCAGATTAGCATCTGCTATGCCAGATTCAGTACCGGTTAAAGTTCTGCTACATACATAAACCCTTATCCAATAATTCACATATTAGGTCTGCTACCTTTACATCATATTTCGCATCATACCTCTACTTCTCCTCATTTACGATCTACAATGATCTCATACATATATGATTCATATTACAATCCACCATGTCAGCTTACAAAAGATTTTACAATTAATTACAAAATATATTTACACAAAAATATTGTCAGCCAGGATGTCAGTATTCTTCTTTTTCGGTGCCAGTGTAGAGTCTGTCTGATGGTATCACATGATTGTAAGGTTGTCATCAATCACAATTCCTTCAATCACCTACAATTTCTCATTGGAGTGTGCATTTTCCAACAGTTTGTTGATGACATATTTTTTTGTGGAAATGACAAGATGAGCCATGCATTTGCAGATGAAATGAAGAAATAATTTGAGATGTCACTAATCAAAGAGATTAAGTTCTTCATTGGACTACAGATTCAACAAATGAAATATGGTATCTTTATCACTCAGTCCAAGTATGTCAAAGAGGTGTTGAAGACCTTTGGAATGAAAGACAACAAACCAATTGGTACACCGATGATGACCGGTTGTAAATTGTCAAAAAAAGATGACTCAGTGTTGTTGAATGAGAAGGAATTCCAGTCAATGATTGGTAAGTTGCACTATGTAGTACACAATAGACCAGACACTGCACATGCAGTGGGCATTGCTGCACATTTCCAGAAAAGTCCAAGAGAATCCCACTTGGTAGCAGTCAAACGGATTCTTGGATATCTGAAGGGAACTATAGATTATGGATTGTGGTATCCATACAATATTGATTTCAATCTCAAAGTGTTTACTGATGCCGATTGGGCTGGTAATGTGGATGACCAAAAGAGCACAACTGGTGGTGCATTCTTTCTCAGTGGTAGACTAGTCTCATGGATGAGCAAGAAGCAAAGTTGTATCTCTCAGTCCACAGCAGAAGCAGAATATGTAGCAGCATTTATGAACTGCACTCAGACGATTTGGATGAAGCATGTATTAAGTGGTTTTAAAGTCCTTGTATGTAAACCGGTGAGTATATTTTGTGATAACACAAGTGCAATTAATATTTCTAAGAATCTAGTATCACATGCTAGAACCAAACACTTCGAGCTCAAGTATCATTTCTTGAGGGAGAAAGTTCATAAAAAAGAGGTTGTATTGGAACATGTTTTCAGTAAAGAGCAATTAGCAGATATATTCACCAAGCCTCTACCGAAGGCTACATTTACCTATTTAAGAGGTGAATTAGGGGTGTTGCCCCTTCAAGAGGTGAACTAAAGGTTGATCATGGATGTTAGTGCCTCCACTTTGGCATTGTTGTCAAAGGGGGAGAAGGTATGAAGAAGAGAAGATGTCTACAGTATTAAAGACATATTATATAGAAGAAGATGTAGAGATATCTTTGGGTATTGCCATCAATGCCAAAGGGGGGTATTAGTGGCATATGTGAAGAGTTTGATGACATGATGGGATTGTATGTTGTCATTGATGTCAATATGTTGAAGTATGAACCGGTATATTGAAGTAAGAAAAATGGCAAGTGAACCGATATGATGGTATGAACTGGTATATGCAAAAAGTGAACTGGTATGTTGGAGTGTGAACTGGTATATGCAAATTTTCTATCGGGGTTTCATTTGATATGACTATCAATTGGTAGGCTCAGCTTCAGGGTTTCTGATTGATGCATTCCAAAGTCTGTGTGATTCAACTGATGACATCTTGTGATGAGTTAGCATTAAAATGAAGATTAGATCATGTTACCACGTCATCCTTGTGCGCGTGAAGAATCTCCTTGAGGATCTTTCATAAAGAAGATTGATTCTATCTACCTTGGGAATGTGCAAAATCTTAGTAAACGGTGGAGAGTGCTTGATGGGTTATCAACTTCCATAAGTGGTGAAGAACGGACAATGGAGAATGTCTTGATATTTGTTCAAGATTGTTTTACCCTATGTAATGTGTTTAAATGGCTAGGATTGGACCGATTGTATTGATAACCTAGATGCTTAGGGTTTTAGGTTTTGGCCACCGACCTAATTGTTGTCTATAAGGTCAATGATGATTTTTATTTGAAGTTGTTGGCAAATGAATGTATGTGAGGTGACTCTTGCCAAACCTAAGGAGTAAGCAGAGATTTGCAGAGTGTGATTGCAGATGTAAAGAAACTGAAGCAGATCTGCCTTGGCATTAAGTGTTGTTATCAGATCAATGTATTACCTGTTGACTTCTAACCATTTCAGCAGATGGAAAATCCCTTTACCGGGTAGCTTTAACAGGATTTTTCTAAATCCTTTAATAGGGTGACTCAAAATCATTGAGTTCTTCAAATCCTCTTACAAGGTAACCTTTTACAAGGTTTTAACCTCTAACCGGGTATTTAGCCATCCCTTAACCAGGTGATCCCTAGCAAGATCGGTTCCTAGAAGAACCAGTTGTAAAGTCTTTAATTGGACTAGGCTCCTAACAGAGAAAACTTTAGAAGAGTTCAAGAACAACTTGTGGGTATTCATCCCCACCGTGGTTTTTCCCAGTTGGGTTTCCACATGAAAAATCAGTGTGTTATGTGTGATGTTTTTTCATGTGATGTTTTAGTGGTTTTTGTCAAGTGGTAATGCAAGCTGGTCCAATGGTCATTGTATTTATGATGTATTACTTGCTTAAGCATATGGGTGGAGTTGAGATGAGATAATAGGTTTTGAGAAGATCTATATGTTATCAATTTATGTCTTTTGCAGTCATATTGTGTTTTACTGATAGTGCCTTGATTTAGATTGGTGATAGTGTTTACCAGTTTGTGCAGTCTTTGTAGTTTAAATTGTTGAAGAAGTTTTTGTCCATACTGATTCACCACCCCCCCTCTCAGTATCTGTTGGGTATTTATTGTTCATCATTAATCATCAATTCGAGGCCTAAATGGTCTCCATAAACAGGATGTTTTATGGAATCTTATTAGAGATCATAAGTTGGATATCATCTTGGTTCAGGAAACTATAATGAGTAAGGAAAACGTTGAAAATTTAAAATTATTTAAACAGGGAGGAGTTTGTGGTAGTCGCTCAAATTGGGCGTCAGGTGGGGTGGCTATATTCTGGAACAAGAAAACTATTTTTGGAGATCTGATAGATGAAGATGGCAATATTATATTAGTGAAAGTAAAAAGTATTACTGAAGGAAAGGAATGGTGGTTACCAACATTTACGCCCCAAATTCCAAAGCTGCTAGGAGTAAATTTTGGGACAAAATCCAGCAGAAAAGAAGGTTTTTTTCTCAGGATAGCTGGCTGTTGATGGGAGATTTCAATACCCCATTGCAAGGAATTGACAAATTTGGAGGAACTCAAGCCCAACTAGATAGCAGGACTGGCCTAATGGACTTCATCAATGCCAATGCCTTCATTGATGTTGATCTTATTGGAGCTCCCTTTACTTGGTCTAATCAAAGGGATGGAGGAGACCTCATTCAAGTAAGGCTTGATAGATCCCTTATCACTCATGACTAGATCCTTACGCATAGGTGTTCTTTGTTTGTCATCAACAAAATTGGCTTAGATCATTATCCCAATTCTTTTGTTGATGAGTCTGTTAAGAGAAAACATTTTTTTCCTTTTCGGTTTGAGAAAATGTGGATATCAAACCCATCTTTGGAAAAATCCATTGCCAATTGGTGGAATATTAATGTGGATGCATCTTCCATGTACAAAGTTGCTAAAAAACTTAGAAACATCAAAGATAACATCAAGATCTGGAATAAGAAGGTTTTTGGAGATATTTTGAATCCAAAAAAAAGTTGAAGGAGGAATTAGAACAGATCCAAAACTCTATTCAGAAAGATGGTTATAATAAGTATCCCGAGGCTAAGGAAGATGACATTCTAGCCAAACTTCACAACACTATATCTAGGGAGGAAATCTATTGGAGACAGAGATCTAGGGCTATTTGGTTGGAAGCTGGGGATAGAAACACTAAATTCTTTCACATGACTTCCATGAAACATAAAGCTGCCAACAAAATATCTAGATTAATTGTTGATGACAAAATTCTTCTTAAAGATGATGACATTGGGGATGAAGCAGTTAGGTTCTTCTCTCAGCTCCTCACTAGTAGTAGGGATATTGACATTGCTAAGCAACAAGACCTGGTTGATAACATTCCCAAGATTATTGAACATCACCAGAATAAGACTTTATCTGCTATCCCTACTGTTGATGAAATTAAAAAAGTTGTTTTTCTTTTCAAGGGGATAAGGCTCTGGGCCTGGATGGTTTTCCCATGTTCTTCTTTCAGGAATATTGGCATATTGTGGGGAAAGATATGGTCAATGTTGTTAAAGAATTATTTGGGTCCAAAAGAATCCTTAAGGAAATCAATTCTACTTTTATTGCTCTAATTCCTAAGGTGGCTGGGGCTGACTCTATGGGAAATTTTAGGCCAATAAGTCTTTGTAATTCCTTTTATAAAATTATTTCTAAAGTTATGACTTCCAGACTTTTGGTTGTTCTCCCCTTTGTCATCTCTAAGGAGCAAAAAGGATTTGTCCCTGGTAGGCAGATTTTGGATTTTATTATTCTTGTGCATGAGAATATCCATTCTCTTAATGCTGCTAATAAAGAAGGGTTTCTAATAAAATTGGATTTGGCAAAAGCCTATGATAGAGTGGAATGGCAGGTTCTTTTCAGGATTATGGAGGCCTTTGGATTTGATGAGAAGGTAATTAAAGTTACCAGAGAACTGATATCTACCCTAATTTTTTCTATCCTTATTAATGGGTCTTCGTCTAGATTTTTTAAATCTTCTAGGGGACTCAGGCAAGGAGACCCTATTTCTACTATACTTTTTACAATCTTGGTAGAGAGTATGAGCAGACTGATTCAAAAAATTAAAGTGAATAAAACCATCAAAGGACTACAACCTTCCTCTGCTAATGTGTCTTGTACTCATCAACAGTTTGTTGATGACACAATTTTAATGGGATATTCTTTTGTTGGTGAGGTCATTGTCTTCAAAGGTGCTCTTACCTCTTATTCTTTGGCGTCAAAAAGTTAATTGGGAGAAGTCGACTATTTATTTCATAAATACCCCTATTATGAGGTAGGAGAGAATTGCTAACATCATTGGTTGTAAGGTGGAGATGCTCCCCTCCACTTATTTGGGTCTCCCTCTGGGTTTGGTTCCCCCAAACTCCTTTTGGAACTTGTTAATTGATAAAATCAACAAGAAATTGGCAAGTTGGAAAGGATCTATGCTATCTCAAGTAGGTAAGCTTCAGCTTCTTCAAGCCACCCTTCAGAATCTTCCTGTCTATGCTCTTAGCTTGTTTGGTATTTCGGCTAAATTTGTTGAAGCTTTAGAGAGGACTCAGAAAAGATTTCTTTGGTCAGGGGTAGAAGACAAAAAAAGGATAGCCTTGGTTTCCTGGGACAAAGTGTGTAATCCTAAGTGCAAAGGGGGTTTAGGTATTAAAGTTCTTAAAACTTTTAACAAAGCCCTGCTTGCTAAACAGATATGGAGGGCTTATGGCATTAAGAAAGATTGGAGTCGGGTGTGGTTTGATAAATATATTCATGACCAACCACTTCATTCTCTTCTCTACTCTAAAGATATCCTTTTTGGGTCTTTCATATGGAATAGTATAATCAAGTCCATAAAATTTGCTAAAGCTGGAGCTGGATGGGTCCTTGGAAAAGGTGACAAAATTAGGTTCTGGGAGAATGTTTGGATTAAAGATGAACCTCTCTCTAATCAAGATTGCAGCCAAGTCATTTATGAATGAAAAAGAAGGTATGGGTCTATAGTTTGTAATTACTGGAAGGAGAATAAATGGGTGAGGCTTGATGCTATTTATGTTGGGTTTTCGCTACTTCAGCAGGATTTGTTGTCCTTTTCTGTTAATAAAGACTTTGATGATGTGTTTCTTTGGAAGAGTAATACCAAGGGTAACTTCACAATTGCATCTACTCATTAAAAAACTATTACTCAGGTCAGCAACCCAATATGGACTAAAATCTGGAATAGAGTCCTCATTCCTAAAGTTAACATGTTTTTTTGGCTTGCAGTTCACAACAAGATTCTTACCATTGATAACTTGGCTCGTAGAGGTTTCATGTTTCCTAACAAGTGTGAGTTATGTTAGAAAGAGGCAGAATCTATGGATCATTTGTTTATCCATTGCTCCTTTACCTGGGAAATCTGGAGTAAATTCTGGGTGCAATGGAAAGTTGAATGGGTTATGCATAATAGTCTCAAGGAAGTCATTTGGCAATGGATCTTTCCCACCAAATTTCCTCTCATCAAGACCCTCTAGTCCTTGATCCTTCCTATGACTTGTTGGTATATCTAGAAGGAGAGAAATAACAAAATTTTTAGGGAGGCTAAGTGTATGTCTCTGGTGGTTTTTGAAAAGATTTGCAGGGAAATTAAAGAAATAACAAGCAGTGGAGTTATCTTAATATGAATGATAATGAGAAAGGTATCCTCATCGAATGGAATTTGATTCACAAGATTTGCAAATCTGACATTAAGATTAGGAGAGAAAATGTTGTTTGGAGATTTCCCTTTCATGATTGGGTCAAGGTGAATTTTGATGGGGCAGCCAAAGGCAATCCTGGGAAGTCAAGAGGGGGAGGAGTCATCAGAAATACTCATGGTGTTTGTGTTGCTTCTATTGGCTCTCTCTTTGGAGTTCAAAACAATCATGTTGTTGAAGCTCAGGAAATGTTAAAATGCCTCCAGCTTGCTCAGGGTTTTAAATTTAAAAAAATATGGCTGGAAGGGGACTCCCTCAATATTATTCTGGCTATCAAAGGCACTAGTTCTCCTTCTTGGATCATTTACAATATCATTGAAAGTGATAAAAAATTATTAAATGACTATGATAGTGTTTTCATTTCCCATACTCTAAGGGAAGGTAATAAGGTTGCTGACCTATTAGCTAATGAGGGGGTTTATTTAAAGGACACTAAATATATCGGAGAATCCTATTGTAAGAAGGATGTTTGGGCGTAATTATTATTTTATCATGTCCATGGTTCAAGTTAAGTTTATCATTACTTTTCTGGGTCCGGATATCAAAGATAGAGATTGAGGTTATGTGAAGTGTCAGCTGATGATCATTTTTAGGCATTGTGATTATGATCATTGGTGTGACAGTGCTAATCATAATAAGTGTTGGTTCATTGTGACTATTATTAAATACCTCTTCAAATTCAAAGAAACTACTTTATTTTTTGAGCCCAGCATTCTGTTCAAGAGTCTGCGCTTAAGTCCTGGTTTTCCATTTTTGAGTAACTTGTGCTTTGTTTAAAGCCTCAACCTGCATTTCAACATGGGAGGCAATCTTAATCAGAATGAACCCTCTGGCTATGATAATTGGAAAAGCGAACGGAAAGTTTGGCAGAGGCTGCATAGACATGGTTTCATAGACTACATGGAAAAATTGCATGGTAGTAAAAAGTTGGTGTCTCAAGGCTTTGCCAAGGGATAGAACAACAACAAAGTCACTCTGTTTGGGGAGACTTGGAAGCTCGGTGAGGATTTGGTGGTGGAATTTACTGGTTTACAGAAGGATGGTACCAAGTTTTACAAAGATTGAAAGTTTGCAATGGAAGCTATTAAAAACTTCCCTAAAAGTGATGAAGAGAAGGTTCAGCTCACCAAGAAGGACAATGTATCTTACTACATCCCTCATTAGGTAAAGTCCTTTTGGTAGAAGACGTTAAGGGTTTTGATGGAATTCTTAACTGTTGATGGTAGGTTTATGAAGGTTTATAATTATCATTTTGCTATTCTAAACCATTTCCTCCATGGGTTTAAGATCTCTTTGCCTTTCTATTTAGCTTCATCCCTGAATAAAAGCTTGGCCGACCATGCAAAAAAACCCAAATCCTATCTCATAGCTCACCAAGGTCTCATTCTTCTCATTTATGAGAATTTGAAGAAAAAAGATAGAGTTAATAAGGAAGATCCTTTGGTGGCAAATGCCCATATTTCAAATAGTCATGATGGTTCTGAGTCTGACGATGATTCATCTAATGTTCCTCTTCATAAGAAAGGGAGGGTTGATGATGTAGATAAAGAGGAGACATATGTGGAAGCTAGTTCAGAGGAGGAATAGGGGAAGGCGGTTGATGATGAAGTGGAGAATGAGAAGAAAGAGGTTGCAGGAGAAGAGGAGGAGGTGTAGAGAAAAGTTTATGTTGAAAAGCCTGATTCAAACCCTGTTGTCTCGGATAGTAGGAATGTTGCTCAAAATACCACAGAGGAAGTTAACCCTAAGTCTGTGAGCTCTGCACAAGGTAGGGAAGCGGACTCCATTTTGAAAGCTGCCAGAAATAGCACACTGGAACTTTTCAATTTCCAGAAATGGGTAATTGAAAATATCTCCAGTATTCAAAACAAACAGAGAGATTTGGATTATAAGATTTAGAATTTGATTAAGGATACCAATACTAGGAAAGAGGATGTGGAGGTGGACATATGTGAGGCAGATGATGAAATTGAAATGCACGACTGGCCGAAAAGAGAAATGATTAAGGGGGACTTGAAGCATCTTGAAGATGTGATCAGAATCATCAAAGATAAGGCTGAGGTTGATAATGATATTATTATCAACTGGATTAATAAAACTGAGAAGGCCTTGAAGAAATTTATGAATCACAGCCTTGAGTTTTTGAAGGTCTCATCTCAAAATATGAACGCCCTGGTTGATTGTCTGGAGAAGAACCAATAGAACAAAGAGATGGTGATCATTGACGATATGTCAACCTCCAGCTTTTCTCCCCAATCCTCCAGATGAAGAACAAGGTAGACTACCAGTGATTTGGAGATGAAGACTAAAGACATCCATCAGAAGTAGGAGAACAAAGACCTGAGAGAAGTTGCTAAGGCTATGATGATGCTTGTTAAGGACATGAAAGAGTCTATAAAAGTTTTTATCTGAAATGTAATACTGGTCTTTGTTTGCCAGTCTCTCACTGGCTTTTTGCTATCCTTTTCCCTAACAGTTGTTTTTTCTATAGGTCTTTTGCAGCTTTTCTTTCTATGTACTGTTCTCTCTAGCTTCTTTCTTGCTTATCTTTACATTATGTAACCGGGTTTCAAGTCCCTTAAAACCTAATTTTCCTTAATCAAAAACATTGAAGAACTTGGGAATGCAAATGTTGAAACTTTACACAGATCATATGATTAATGAGATGTGAAACCTGAAACCATAATTCAAAATGCTTGAGGAAAAGGGTTTCGCACAATTTCTGAATATTTCAATTTTTGATGATCCAAAGTGGGTCCAGTATATCTTGAGCAGAATTCATGGTGAATTTATGTGGCTTGACAAATCACACAAGATCACCAATTCAGCAATCAAGGCAGTGACCTATCTGAATTCGACTAGTGAGGTACCTGGTCTAAGAAATGTGAAGAACTAGACCGTAACAGAAGCAACCGATTTACAATTTGACAAGAGGGAAATGGCAATTGGTGATATAATTGAACATGATGTCATATTTTCATCAATGGTAATAGGATACAAAGTCTATCAATCTAGTCGTGACAATTTGGTATCTAGTACGGTCATCTATGCTACCTATCAAATCTTGAAGGAAGGTAAGTTGTACGACCTGTGTGAGGTGCTTCAAAGTGAGCTCTTGAGAAATTTAAAGAAAATCAAGCAAGATAAGTGATAACTCAATGATTAATAGTGAGTACCAAACTGGTACTAAGAGGGGGGCTGAATCAGTACAGGCACAGAAACTTTTTCCTAACCGGTTTGACTGTAAATAGTGAACTTGACTAGCAATCACTAACACCGGTCAGAACCAGATTACTACTAGTTAAACACAATGCTACTGGGAAAGACATAAACCGGCAACACTTAGCTTTCCATACAACCTACTCCCTCATTTCCACTTTATCCTTATGCATAAAAAGATAATCTATCATCAGAGATACGATAATTTACTAGCATAACATGATTCACCGCTTGACAAAAAATAACAAAGCATCACATGAAAGAGGAATCACACATGACACACATATTTTTCACGTGGAAACCCAACTGGGAAAAACCACAGTGGGGATGAATACCCACAAGCTATTTTTGAACTCTTTAGAAGTCTACTCTATTAGGAGCCTAGTCCAGTTAAAGACTGTTACAACAAATTCTGTTAAGAACTGATCCTGTTAGGGATAACCCAGTTAGGGATGGTTAGAATACCTAGTTAAAGGTTAAACCCTGTTAGAGGTTACCTTGTTAGAGGATTTTATGAACTCAATGGCTTTGAGTCACCCTGTTAAAGGATTTACAGCAAGCTGGTTAAAGCTACCCGGTTAAGGGATTTTCCAATTGTTGAAGTAGTTAAAGATCAACAGGTATTACAATGATCTGATAATAGCACTCAATGCCAATGTAGATCCACTTTATTTCCTTCCTTTTGCACACATACTATGCAGGTATCAATCCTCTTATCTGTTATGGCAAGAATCGCATATCTCTATACTTAGATACACACACAACATTTGCCAACAACCTCAACCTAAAACACAACATCGACCTTATAGTCGGTAGCATAAACCCTAAACACTTAGGTTGAGCAATTGATCAAGCCAATCCTGACCATTGAGCACTTTGCATTTGAATACAATGGTCTTGAACAGATCTCAAGACATTCTCCATCATTCATTCTTCACTGCTTCATGGAGGCGATAACTCATCACGCGTTCTCCACCGTTTGCAAAGACTTCGCACATTCTCGAGGTAGATAGGATCAATATCCTTCATGCAAGATCCTTCACGTGCACGAGGCTGATGTGGCAACATGATCTAATCTCCATTACAATGCTAACTCATCACACAATGTCATCGGTTGAATCACACAAGCTTCGAACACTTCAACCAAAAACCCTGAAGCAAAGACTACCAACCGGTAGTCCTACCACATTCCATGTACTAGTTCTCTTTCTGACATACCAGTTCCAGTTCACAACATCCTACCGGTTCACTTGGACAAGCATACCATTTCACTTATTGCACATATACTGGTTTACACCATCATACCGGTTCTCTTTGCCAGTTGCTTATCTTCAATATATCGGTTCACTTCTCAGCATATTAACATCAATGACAACATATAATATCATCATGTCATCATACTCTTGCACATATGCCAACAATCTCCCCCTTTAGCATTGATGGCAATATACAAATATATCACTCAGCATCACATCTTCTCCCTATTGCTGCAAATATCTTCCCTACTTCACATCTTCTCCCCATTGATGCAGATATCTTCCCTGCTTCCAATCTTCCCCCCCTTTGACGACAATGCCAAAGTGGGGGCACAAGCTTCCTTGTTCCACAATGTTGCTCCCCTTGAGGAATAGAATCCTTCAACACATCAATCCGAAAAAAGATTGGACACTACAATACCTGACTGATGTGGAGCACATACTTTTAGTTCACCTCTTGAAGAGGCAGCACCCCTAATTCACCTCTCAAATAGGTAAATGAAGCCTTTGGTAGAGGCTTGGTGAATATATCTGCTAACTGCTCCTTACTAGAAACATGTTCCAATACAACCTCTTTATTCTGAACCTTTTCCCTTAAGAAATGATACTTGAGTTCAAAGTGCTTGGTTCTAGTATGTAAAACCGGATTCTTGGATATATTAATTGCACTTGTATTGTCACAGAATATACTTACCAGTTCAGATACAAGAACTTTGAAGCCATTCAATACATGCTTCATCCAAATAGTCTGGGTACAGTTCATCAAAGTTGCAACATACTCTGCTTCTACTGTAGACTGAGAGATACAGCTCTGCTTTTTACTCATCCATGAGACTAGTCTACCAACGAGAAAGAATGCACCATCGGTTGTGCTCTTTCGGTCATCTACATTACCAGCCCAATTAGCATCATTGAACACTTTCAGGTTGAACTCATTATTGTATGGATACCATAACCCATAGTCAATAGTTCCCTTCAGATATCTAAGAATCCGCTTGACTGCTACCAAGTGGGATTCTCTTGGGCTTTGTTGAAACTGAGCTGTAATACCCACTGCATGTGCAATGTCTAGTCTGCTATGCACTACATAATGCAACTTACCAATCATTGATTGGTATTCCTTCTCATTTACCAGTGAGCAGTCATCTTTTTTTGATAGTTTACAACCGGTCACCATTGGTGTACCAACCGGTTTATTGTCTTCCATGCCAAAGGTCTTCAACACCTCTTTGACATACTTGGACTGAGTAATAAAGATTCCATCTTTCATTTGTTGAATCTACAGTCCAATGAAGAACTTAATCTCCCCTATGAGTGACATCTCAAATTCCTTCTTCATCTCATCTACAAAATCATGACTCATCTTGTCATCTCCTCCAAAGATGATGTCATCAACAAATACTTCACAAATCAGAATCTGATCTCCTTCTGATTTCAAGTAGATATTGATATCTTCACTTATTCTTTCAAATCCAATCTTCACAAGATGGGAGTGCAAGAATTCATATCATGCTCTAGGTGCCTACTTTAGTCCATACAAGGCTTTATGTAGCCTACACACCATGTCACTGTCTTCTGATAGGGTAAACCCATCTGGTTGCTCTATATACACCTCATCTTCAAGTATTCCATTTAGGAATGCAGATTTTACATCCATTTGGTATACTTTGAATCCTTTAAAAGATGCATATGCAAGAAGCATACGAACTCCTTCCAATCTGGCTACTGGAGAAAAGGTTTCTCCATAGTCTTCTCCTTCTTCTTGAGAATTCCCCTTACACACCAGTCTGGCTTTGTTTCTTATCACTGTCCCATCTTCATTCAGCTTATTTCTGAAAACCCATTTGGTACCAATGACATTTTTATGCTCCGATCTGGGTACCAAGGACCATGTACCATTCTTTTCTATCTGATCAAGTTCTTCTTCCATTGCCTTGATCCAATCTTCATCTTTATGTGCCTCTTTGAATGATTTATGCTCAAATTCAGAGATCATACATGATTTTTCTCTGACCTTTCTTCTTGTAAGGATTCCTGCATCCTTGTCTTCTATGATTTGCTTTGGATCATCATTGAGTTTGACATATGTAGGTATGTTCTTAACAGATTCCTCTTGATTTTCTTCTTCATCCTCATCTTCATCAACATCAGCATCCACCGGTGTAGGAGCACAATTACTAGTACTGGGCTGATTTGCAACCAGTTCCTAGAAGGTTACTATCGGTTCATCTCCTACTTGCTCACTGTCGGTTTCCTCAGGTTTCCCAGAGTTTTCATCAACCCTAACATTGATGCTTTCAACAATTCTCTGAGTCCTATTGTTGAAGCATTTGAGAGCTTTACTCTTGGTGGAATATCCTAAGAATATTCCCTCATCACATTTAGCATCAAACTTGCTCTGATGTTCACTCCTCTTGATGTAACATTTACTATCAAACACTCTAAAGTAGCTTACCATTGGTGTCTTACCAGTCCAGTACTCATAAGGAGTCTTATCCTTTCCCTTTTTGATGAGTACCCAGTTCATTGTGTAGACTGCAATGCTCACTGCTTCTCTCCAAAAGGTGTGAGCGACCTTTTCTTGGATCAACATAGTTCTAGCCACTTCAACCACAGTCTGGTTATTTCTCTCTACTAAGCCATTCTATTGTGGACTCCAGGGGGCAGATAGTTGCCTCTTGATGCCATTCTCTTCACAATATTTGTTGAATTCACTGGAAGTGAATTCCCCTCCTTGATCAATTCTAAGGCATTTGATTCTTCTACCACTTTCCTTTTCTACCAGTACTCTGAAAGCTTTGAACTTTCCAAAAGCTTTAGATTTGTCCTTCAAGAATGTGACCCACATCATTCTTGAGCAATCATCTGTTAGAATCATAAAATACCTATCTCCCTGCACACTCCTAGTTTTCATAGGACCACACAAATCAGTATGCACAAGATCAAGTAAATTGTCAGTAGTGAAATATTTACCTTTGAAGGTTGAGGAAGACATTTTCCCTAGTTGACATTCTCTGCACAAAGGATTTTCTGGTTTTCTCAGCATCGGCAGTCCTCTAACTGCCTTGATCTTACTAGCCTTTACTATGTTATCAAAGTTTACATGGTAGAGTATCCTATGCCATATCCATCTATCATCAAACTTAGCCATAAGACATGTACTTATATTTGCATTCAGCTGAAATAAGTTACCTTTGGTCTGCATACCAGTGGCCATCAATTCACCATTCTTTCCTTTGATTTTGCACACTCCATTTTTTAATTCCAAAGTGAGTCCACTGTCATTCAACTAGGCAACACTTAATAGATTGTGTCTGAGACCTTCCACCCAATACACATTGTTAGCACTACTCTTTCCATTTAGAGAGATGGACCCTCTGCCTTTGACCATACATGGTGCATCATTACCAAAGTGAACCACACCACCATCATACTCTTCTAGAGATATAAACTTTCTCCGGTCACCAGTAATATGGTGAGAACAACCACTATCAATAATCCACTCATTTGAATTATCAAAGTGGGAGACAAGAGCCTTTTTGTCTGACACATCTTCCCTGATAGCAACAAACACAATATCTTCATTTTCTTCATCTTCTAATTCCTCATCAGTGACACCTTCATCAACTACTACAAAACACTTTCTCTGGTTTCCTCCTTTGAACTTCTTGAACCTTTTCGGTTTGTCCTTGTTGTCACCATTAGGATATTTTATGGCAATGTGTCCTATCCGGTTACAAGAAAAACATTTCAAAGGAAGCTTACCTCTGTATTTGCCAGTTCACTTAGGAAGTCTCTTGGCAAGAAGAGCTTCAAATTCCATCAGAATCTCCTCATCATCCATTTCTCTGCTTTGTCTTGGTTCACCACTGGTGCTTGCTTCTTTTCCTTTTCTGGATGGTGCAACAGATGCTCTAAAAGTTGATTTAGTCTTCTGAATACTACCATCAAAACTATTTATCTCATAGGCTATCAACTTTGCAATGATGGAGTCTAGGGATACCTTAGTCTTGTCTATAGATCTCAATGCCTGAATAATAGCAACCCTTATTGCATAGACTGGTAATAAGGATCTCAAAAATTTGCTGACAACAATGGAATCTTCCATTTTACCACCTTCACTCTTGATATCTCCAACAATGGTTTTGATTCGTATTCCATATCATTGAATGGTCTCACCTTCAACCATCTACATGTCTTCAAACTTCCCTCTAAGGCTTTCTTCCTTAGCTTGTTTTACATGCTCATCACCACCATAGATATTCTCAAGAGTATCCAATACTTCTTTTGGATTGTCTTTATCATGGACATCAATAAACTCAATGTCAGATAAGCTACTGATTAGGGCTTCCATGACTTGCCCATTCTCCTAAATCTCTCTCTTTTGGTCATCAGTGAGAGTACTGGTAGGGATAACATAAACGTTCTCAACATAGCTCTAATGTTGAGCACCCATGCTTCTAATGTATATCTTCATTTTTTCCTCCCATATTTTAAAGTTATCTCTGTTGAACTTTGGACCTTCCCTCTTCATCATTACAATAGGATCTTTCCCTCAAGCGATTAAGCTTACAACACAGAGGACCTGGAGGATGTTGTGATACCAATTGATAACTCAATGATGAATGGTGAGTACCAAACCGGTACTAAGAGGGGGCGTGAATCAATACAGGAATAGAAAGTTTTTCCTAACTGGTTTGATTGCAAACAGTGAACTTGGCTGGCAATCACTCACACCGGTCAGAACCAGATTACTACCGGTTAAACACAATGCTACTGGGAAAGACATAAACTAAAAACACTTAGCTTTCCATACAACCTACTCCCTCATTTCCACTTTATCCTTATGCATAAACAGATAATCTATCATTAGAGATATGATAATTTACTAGCATAACATGATTCACCGCTTAATAGAAAATAACAAAGCATCACATGAAAGAGGCATCACAAATGACACACATATTTTTCATGTGGAAACCCAACTGGGAAAAACCACGATGGGGATGAACACCCACAAATTGTTTTTGAACTCTTTAGAAGTTCGCTTTGTTAGGAGCCTAGTTCGGTTAAAGACTGTTACAACAGGTTCTATTAGGAACCGATCCTGTTAGGGATCACCCGGTTAGGGATGGCTAGAATACCCAGTTAAGGGTTAAAACCTGTTAGAGGTTACCTTGTTAGAGGATTTTATGAACTCAATGGCTTTGAGTCACCCTGTTAAAGGATTTATAGCAAGCTAGTTAAAGCTACCTGGTTAAGGGATTTTCCAACTGTTGAAGTAGTTAAAGATCAACAAGTATTACAATGATCTGATAATAGCACTCAATGACAATGTAGATCCACTTTAGTTCCTTCCTTCTGTACACACACTATGCAGGTATCAATCCTCTTATCTGGTCTAGCAAGAATCATGTATCTCTACACTTAGATACACACACAACATTTGCCAACAACCTCAACATGAAACACAACATCGACCTTATAAAAAACAAATAGGTCGGCAGCATAAACCCTAAACCCTAAACACTTACGTTGAGAAATTGATCAGTTCAATCCTGACCATTGAGCACTTTGTATTTGAATACAACGGTCTTGAATAGATCTCAATACATTCTCCATCGTTCGTTCTTCACCACTTCATGGAGGCGATAACCCATCATGCATTCTCCACCATTTGCAAAGACTTCGCACATTCTTGAGGTAGATAGGATCAATCTCCTTCATGCAACATCCTTTACATGCACAAGGCTGACGTGGCAACATGATCTGATCTCCATTACAATGCTAACTCATCACACAATGTCATTAGTTGAATCACACAGGCTTGGAACACTTCAACCAGAAACCCTGAAGCTAAGACTACCAATCGGTAGTCCTACCACATTCCATGTACCGGTTCTCCTTCTGACATACCGATTATGGTTCACAACATCATACCAGTTCACTTGGAAAAGCATACCACTTCACTTATTGCACATATACTAGCTTACACCACCATACCAGGTCTCTTTTCCAGTTGCTTAACTTCAATATACCAGTTCACTTCTTAGCATATTGACATCAATGACAACATACAATATCACCATGTCATCAATATCATCATGTATTCAAATTTGGCACTCTAATTATCTATCTATATTTCTACTTTATGAATGTGATTCCCAATGTAGGAAAGGTTCAGTGGGCCTATCACAGGTCAGTGACTGTTTAGGTCAAAGAGACACTTCAGAATCTAGAATATTTTCAAGCACAAAAAGGCATACTTTGGGGATACTTCAATAAATTTCAAAGCATGATGCAAAGCAGAGAAAGGATTCCTAGAGACATAGTCAAGAAATATCAAGATACCATATGTTTTATGGTTGATACTGAACAATGTCTTATGGAATTCATTGAGTCAAGGACTTCATGGATCATGCCCATGGGGTATGAGGTCAAAGGAATTGTACTTGAGGCATATCCTCAGCACCTATTGAGAAAATTGGTGGACAAATATAAGGAGAGATTTGGTACATATAAGGAAAAGAGCTTAAGCCTGCACTCTCAATTCAAGAAACTTGAGATTGATAAGAAGATAAAGGAGTGTGAGGGCAGTTGGCCAACCTATCTCAATCTTATGATCCTTGTTCTATTTTTGCGAGCAGTAGAGAAAATTAGGTGATATTTCTGCCTGATAAAATCAAGACTCTGAATCAGGAGAAGGATAGAATTGTAGGTAGAGTGGGAGATCGAAGAAATATAATCACTCCCCAGTTAGATAGTCTACAAGATACCCAAATTGCATTAAATAAAAGTGCTCCAAAAGACCTCCAGGAAGTAGAAATGAATGCATATCTATTCAGCGCCCTCATATCTATTCTAGAGAATCTAATGAAGGGATGGGATGACAATTTGCAATCATTGAAGAACATTTATGCATATATATTCAAATTTTTGTAAGTTTTGTGAAGAATTATGATCTCCAAAATTTTGACTTTGTCAATGATGTCAAAGGGGGAGATAGGGAAGTGAAAAATGGTGTATAGTCTCTGGGGGAGTCTGGATTTTGTAGAAGTTTTGCTTTTTGCAAAGCTTGAAATGTATGACATTTTTGGTTTGACACTTAGTCATTTTTCACTAAGTGTTGCCATCAATGCCAAAGGGGGAGATTGTTCGCAAGAGACACTACATAGTGTAGATAAGTGTATGGGAGTTGTCATTTATGGCAACCCTGCTCAGAGATTTCATTTGGTTTGTACAGATTCATCCTATCAGGAGTATGTAATCCATTTTTATTAAGTCTGGAAGATGGAACACATTATTTGACATTATGGGAGTATTTTGTGTAGAACTTCACTTTGGTTGCATATTTTTCTTTTTGGTGATTCAAGTAGTTGGTTGGATGTCTGGAGTAGCTTATTCCATAATCTTAGCTTCTAGTGTTGTCCTTTGTGCAAGATTGAAGATCCATTATTCAACATTTAAGGACAGAACAATATTATTTGGTCGCCTAGTGATGCATCGTGTTATACGGAATTATTGAAATGATTTTGGTGATTGATTTTGTGTTTAAGTTTATTTGGCCGACATGTGGATAGTGTGTAGTCAATTTTTTTTGGTTTGCATATGCATTGGGGAATGGATTCAGCTGACACATCTTACACGCTTCAAGATTACACGCTTCATATCTTGCAAGTGGTTTTGAAGCCGACTTGTTGGTGAGCTAAATTCATGTTGTGGATATATATAAGAGATTGCAAAGTTAATTTTATATGTTAGAAAGTATGCAAGTGGTGTGTATGTGTGATTGTGCATAGTTTCACATGAGCCATTGAATGATTTTTACTTTGGATTAAAGCAGATCAGCAGAATAGAGTAGTGAGACAATTGTACTTTCTTCTTAAACCAAAACTATCCCAGGCATTTGTGGATGTTAATTCATAGTTTAATCTTTGCGTTACTCTTTTGTAATTCCTTTGTAAGGCAATGAGCCTTCCGGGATCATAGCCCTTATTATATTTGAGAAGTGAGCTCTAAGCAATGAGCTTGAATGCATGTGCATTCCTATGTAAATTTTTCACATACTTCTAACAAAATATCATCTTATTGTGGGTAGGATTCCCACCATAGTTTTTCCCTTGACCGGGTTTTCCACGTACAAAATATTTGTGTTATGGTGGTAGTTTTGTGTGTGTTTTTCTTATGCTTATCTTTCATGTTCATTTGCATTAAGTGGATTAAAGGATAATTAAAGAAGATTAAAAAATGCAGATCATTGATTCACACCCTGCTCTCAATGTCCCTTGATTCCAACAATTGGTATCAGAGCCCTAGTTCCTCAGAGGAACCCTGACAAGTTGACGAAGATCCGGGAAAGAAAATCCATCGATTCTGGTAGTCTCGGACAACAGGTGGTTGTTTCTCTTGAAGATGTTGATCATGCACAAGCAAAGGTTTGACAAGTAAAAGCAAATCTCAAGGATGCTCAAGAATACATTGAAACATTGAAAGATCAATTGAACAAATCAAGAGATAAGAGAAAGGAACTTGTTGACAAGTTGAAGGAGAAAGAAAATTAAAGCATCAATGAAGAAGCCCTAAAAGAAAAGACAAAAGAATGTGAGAAACTTTCTAGAGCTAATATAGTCCAGAAGAATGAGATGGAAGCCATTGTGATGAGATTGACAAAGGAGATTGAAGAAAGGAAGAAGAATGAAGAAAATCTTTCCTAGTCACTTCAAGACAAATCTAATGAATGTTGCAAACTTGAAATGAGAATGGACAGTTGATAAGTGATCTACAAGATGCTCTAAATCATGAGGAAGATCTTGAAAAGAAGATCCTAGTCCTTAAGGTTTATCTTGAAGCTACAAATGAATACAAAGAGAAGTTTTGAGTCAACTCTGTAATACCCTAAAAATGGTCATCTAAACCATGGGCCCCTAATCTCGACAACATCACCAAGGTCCTAACCAAAGACAAATAAATCAATCTTGAGCACATTATTAATTATTTAATCATCAAATGTCATATGGCAAATCGATTACTCAATATTAATTAAATATTTATTTAATTAATTGAATCATTCCAAGAAAATCATTTTTGATCAATTATCCTGTTTAATTTATTAAATATCCTAGTATATTTAATTAATTAATAAATTTGCCATTTAATCATGCAAAAAACAATTAATTTAATACAAAAGAGGAATTAATTATAAGGCAAGAGTTGAATTGAAAATAAAACAAAAGAATTGAATTGAGAGAGAAATCAAACTTGAGATATTATTTCTTCTTCTAAATTTAGAACTTGAAATTGGAAAAGCAATTAATTGAATTATTGATCATTCTCTAAAATTGGAACTCAAAGCTTTTCAGAAAAAGAAGTTCAGTTGCATTGAAAAGACTCTTTTCTTGAATAAATCAAAGAATTATCTATTTTTATCACAAGTGCATGGAATTAATTAAATCTTATTTCCAATGCAACTTGAACTTCTAATTTAGATGCATTTCAATTAAACTATAATTGGAATCTATCTCAAGGTTAACTGAACCTGATTTCTCAATTATTTTCAATTAATCTTAAATTGAGCTTTTTTGTAATTCTCTATAAATTCAGCCTTCAACTCTCATTCAAAACACCCCAGAGATTTTTCAGAACACGCTTGGAGATTATTATTATGCTGATTTTGCTCTGGAGTCATTGAATACATTGTGTTTTTTATATTATTTGCATCCATGTTTAGTTTATTCCATTATTGCTTGAATTCGTTATTGCTTGAATCTTTCATCCATCTTTCATCCATATAGTTTAATATCATATAGATTAAATCCTTCATCTTGGTGTAGTCTAGTCACTAGTATTGCTTATAAAAATTTGAGAGCAATCTTATACTCGCATCTTTTAGAAGGCAATTAGTCAATTTGTTATGGTTTATTATTTATTGATTATTGATTTACTAACCATACATGTAATGACTTAATTAAAGTGTTGTGCCTATAGCTATTAGACCTCTTTCCACTTTTTTACACACACAAGCTCAGCGCCCACCGTGGGACAGAAGACTACATTTTTTGGCCTCCAAGACTAACTTTTTTATTTTTGTTATTTTTCAAATTTTAGACTTTTTAGATTTTTGGCCATACAGCTTCTACGTCATATCGTACGACATTTGTCACAAGCCAAAATGACAAACTACAGGTGTCGTACAAACTGAAATCCTATATCGTACGATCTGGTAAACTCTGTCGTATGATTCTATATTTTTTTGGTTAAAAGGACAAAAAAGAAAATTTTATGATTCTGGTTTTCTATTCAGATTGGTTATACTGATGACTAACCCTGGTTGTTTATCTGTCTATCTTAGAATTTTTCATAGCCTAATCAGTTTTTGCAAAACACTTGTCAAAGAATATGCTTGTCGCACAAAGATAATATGACTACTGATTCATTGTCTTTGCAGGTTGCCATAAGAGAATCGACCAAACATCCTATATTCTTTAAATTCATTTTTAGGAACCTAAATTTCTATCTAGTTAAAGAAAAAATCTGTCTTTCGTGTTTTAAGTAAATTCTGAGAGGTAGGAGAGTATGCTCTTGTCTTTTTCTAGACAATCAGAAATCTAGACCCCTAAGGCATTTTCTTTGTTTTAGATTTGTACATCTTTAGCAGGCCTACCCTCCCGAGGAGCTTAAAAACTCTTAAAGCCATTACGGCTGATGTGAGGGGAATGACCTAAGTGGGAATGGCTAAACGCCAAGTACTCCAACCCACTATAAAATAAACGTGATTTGATGAAAATCAAGTCAATGGTAGTGCTCGAGAATAGCTATCCTCAATACCTTCGGGTATATTGAACCTTGGTTTTCAAGGCTGGGAAACCTCTCAATTGAGTTTATACCTTGACGCATTGAATGGACCCCTTACTAGATCCAATTAAAATTAGAAGATACTTGGTTCACCTCTGAAAGGGGGATAATCTTTGTGCAAGAGAGATAGTAACTCTCCCAAAATACTTGTCATTTTGTGCCCCCATTAGTGTTTGCAGTCGGATAATATGACGTTGAGAATCCATTGCGTGAGACTTAGCGGCCATATTCTGATTAGCTATTGGGTGTGTACTTGAGTCAACAAGCAAAGGTTTTCTTCTCTCACCAAATTTCGTAGGGCTTGCATGTTGTGATTGGAGTTACTATTCATACTACGTGTTTTATATGTTTTCATCCTTCAAACTAAAACTAGAATACCAAAATTGGAGAAAACAAGAAACAACTCAGTGATCAAAAACTCTGTCCGTGTCAGAACTAGTCCATCCTAAGTCAAAATTCTATCCAAAACTAGTCTATCCTAGTCAAAACTCGGTCCATCTCAGAATTGGTCATACTCAGTTGTCATACTCAACTATTGAAAAATACAGAATTTCTATCTCTGTCCTGAGAACAGTCATACGAATCTGATAATTTATCACCCTGCTTCATATCCTCTATCATACTAGTCTGATTATTTGTCGTCTAAGCTCAATCCTTTACTGTATGAATCCTAATACTCTGTCGTATAAATCTAAATCCTGTGTCGTACGATATATAATTGCACTAAATCTTCTGTCATCCTAGACATACCCATCTATCGTATGGTACTAGGTAACAACTCGTACGAAACAAAACTATTGTCTTCCTAAAGCTATTAAATTTTCATCCTGCTCGGTAAAACCTATCATACGAATCTCTAATTTTGTCAGTACAGAGCAGTCAGACTTGCCTAAAATAGTTTACAGCAAACATAATACTATTTATCATCATCTTAAGCATAAACAGATCAAGATAGTGTACCTCTGCCATTTGTATTGCATGATTTGGTCGATCATCTTTCAGCTAGTTCAATCAACTACTTATCAAACCTAAGTCACTTAGATAACATCTTATACTTGTTCCTGAAACCAGACCGAATCTTAGTCACTACTCTCGAATCAACTTAGATAAACGTCTTATACAGGATAGATCTTTCCTGAAACCAAACTAAATCTTAGTTTCTTCTCTCAAACAATACGTTAACCAAACAACTAGCTCTGAATTTGATCTTGACCTCTGCATCACAAATAGCTTTAGGTCACACTAATCCATAAAAATGCCTACTCAAACTAGGAGTTCTCATAAAAAAGAGGCCAAAGGCAAAGGACAAACCTTCACATATCAAGATAACCCATATTATGTGAAGGACCCGCTCACTGATAAACCTTCATCATCATGGGTACCAATTTTTGATGAACCTGAATCTTGCACTATACATGAGACGGAATAAAATGACAAAGACAACCTTAGTATTCATGAAACTGATAATGATTCCTCATAAAGTGAAGTTGAAGAAGACACTAAACCTCCAGAAAAATATACTTGTGACTGTCAAAAGGATAAAGACTTTCGAAAAATGATGAAAGCTATCCTGGCTCAAGAAAAGGAAGACTATTTCTTATAACTGGCAAAACAAGGTGCCAAACTTCCTACTGGATATCATGTTCATACACTCATTACTAAAAAGGAAGAATCGCCTATACTCATGGTACACAAACAATTATAAGCATTACGGATTGAGATCACAGAACTAAAGAATAAGGATAAGTCCCCAAAATAATATTCTCTGGAAACATTATGCCCCTTTCCATTTGACAAGAATCTATACATGCCTCCATTTCCTTCACGAGTTGAGATCCCAAAATTTGACAAATATGATGGTACCTCAGATCCTCAAGATCATGTTAGGGAATTTTGTGCTACCTGTATGGAGTTCATGCATGATCAAACGTATCTCATGTGCCTTTTTCCAAGGAGTTTGGGAGGACAAGCTATGGAATGGTTCTCAAGTCTACCCAAAGGAATAAAAATATTTGAAGAACTAATCCAACTTTTTTTACAACAATACTCATACAACATTCAACATCTCGTGACTATGATCAAGCTTTGCAATACTAAATAGAAAATAGGGGAGCCTTTTCTAACTTTCCTCCAATGTTGGAGAAAGATGTTCTCTAGGTATTCACAACCTATCCGAGATGCTGAGAAAATGGATATATTCATCAATAATATGGTCACTGAATTGAAATATAGTATCCAAATGCAAGTACACCCATCATTTAACAAAATGGTAGATAATTCTATTCGAATGGAAGATGTGCTCATAAAGAAGGGGGATATCTAACCTTGGAAAGAAACACAACAGGATCTAGCTCTAAAGAGAAAAACAAGTATTGGAAGTATGGCAAAGACAATAATAAGAACATTGTTAATGATGAAGTAGTAGACACTGTTAAAACCAACTCAAAGCCCATGATATTCACCTTGGCTAGTGGCACACAAGTGCTCAAAGCTGTTGAAGCTGCAGCAAAAAATCCTCAAAAGAAAACAAAAGAATGGTTCAAAGAGAAACCTTAGCTTTCCAAACCTAAATGTGATTTTACTCCTCTCGAAGAATCATACAAATCTGCTTTCAAAACTCTACTGGCAAACAATCTGATAACGTTACCAGATAATTCTAGGCCATATGATCTGAAAGTCAAACCAAAACAGTGGAGAGAAAATGAATACTGTGACTACCATCGGAATAAAGGTCATAACACAAACAACTGCATGAAGCTCAAGCATGAGATTCAAGATCTCATAGACATTGGTAAAATTGCTGTCGGGAGTCACCCGACCAATGCTAATCACAAAGCATTTAAGGACCCTTTACCTATTTACGAACAAGGTGATTCCTCAAGACCAAAGGAGGTGCCAAAGTAAATTATACTTATACTAGTAATGGCAACGTCATTAACATGATTGAGCCTTCCCAATTTGAATATTGCAATGTGATTATAGTACAAGATAAACCAAATGAATCATGATATGCAAGAGCTCTGACCCGTTCTCAAAAGAAAGTCACTCTCCAAGGAGCTAGTTCTCCCAACCCAGCTCAAGCAACATCAAACCTACCAGTCTCATCAAACAAACAAAAAGAATCAACCTTGGATAAATTTAAAAGGCTAACTTCAACATCATCCTCTGGATATATCGTTGTTGAACAATTGAAAAGGACAAATGCTCAAATCTCAATCTTTGAATTGTTAAAAATCTCTTATGCTCACAAAGAGATCCTGGACAAAGCGTTGCTCACCACTAATGTTCCAAAAGATTTAGATATTCATCGGTTTCAGTCTATGGTGGGCCATCTAACTTCACCTCACTATCTTACCTTCTCTGAACAAGATGACAACTCGCTAAATCATCCACATAACCAACCATTGCATATTGAAGCCATGATCCATAAACACATAGTCAAACGTGTTTTGATAGATGGAGCCGTGGGGTTGAATATTTGTACTTACAATCTGCTTACACAACTAGGATTTTTTGAAAATGTCATTGATCCCACCAAGAAAATAATAATTAAAGCCTATGATGAAGAAGAAAGGATCTCTAAAGGTATGGTATCATTACCAATCATAGTGGGACCTATAGAAAGAGATGTCCTTTTTTAGGTACTTGATCTTCCTCTGTCATACAATATCTTATTGGGTAGGTCGTGGATTCATGAAATGAAGGCAGATCCATCTACATACCATCAATGCTTAAAATTTCCCTACAATGGAGTTGAGGTCGGTATTCCTGTTGATACAAATGTCCCCTGTAATGCATTGACAAAAGGTGTTGATACCTTTGTGCCTCATAATAGGGTAGCTTCTACAAATGAAAATCCGGAAGCTTTGATGAAAGACTTAGAAAAGAAATTGAAGATTACAAATACTGGCATGGATGGCTACAAGATAGAACCGGTACTTTCATTAGTCTCTCTCCCTCCATCACCAAAATAGTTGGGCAAACAATCAGAGGCCATGAGAACACAAACTTCAGCTCTGAATATCATATATGATGGTCTTTTTGTACAGTCTTCTACTTCCCTGGCAGATGAGATAGAAGAGGATGCAATTCTTAAATGGCTTTTCAAGGAAGATAGTCAAAACGAGGAAGTACAAAATTGTGAGATTTCCTCAACCCAATATGGTCCTGGCTACAAGATGATTCAACGCATGGGATATTCAAGTATTGGTCCCCTGGGAAAACATCAAGAAGGTATTATTGAACCGATTCAGCTACAAACAAAATCAACAAATGATAAGGCTGGACTGGGGTACAATCTGAAAAAGACATCAGACCAGAAACATGCTTCTAAGTCTAAGTGGCAGAAAAGAATATCACCTTCAACATTACAGGAAACAAACACTCAACAAACTCAAGCAGAGTGTGTAAAAGAGAAAGAGGAATCAACAGTCAAGAAAGAAGAAACAGTCAGCACTCAAGCTTCGATGGTGTCAGCTACAACAATACAAGGAGTTGAAGTCCTAGAGGATATAAGAGACAAAGTAGAAAGAATCGGAGAATTGTTTGCACCACTAAAGGTTCCAGTCACATACACTAGTAGGAAACAAGTAGAAGATTCAAAGACTGACTCAAATGAGTATGAATGGGGTCCAGATCACCTCTCAGATACATCAACTATAGAAACTCCAGAAGAGTCTACTAGTACCATAGATGATACTCAAGAGTTGATGCGCATAAAACTAGAAACAGGAAATTAGACAAAAGAGACAAGCAAACTATGAAAAAGGACTAAAGGAAGGAAGAATACCAGAAAGTTTTTTTATCTATGTACCCCTATGCTAAGACAAATCAAATTCAGGTATAGCACTACACAAGAATAATTGGAAGCAACAGAAGTAGAACCAGTCATCAGTCCAGAGGAAGCTGAATGGAGTAGATGACAGGGAATCATAGAAACATCAAGATCATGTCAACAGGTGTGTCAGATACAAATGATAAATGAAATAAATCTTGGAGGAACTTGCAGCATTAAAGATGTTGGTGTTGATACCATACATATACTCACTAAATCATTTAAAGAAGACTTGGAAACTTCATCCAATGACTCTGATGACTCTGAAAATAATCCTGTTCATGACAATATCTACTCAGCATCAAATTTTGAATCATCTAATGTAAAGGATGAAAATCTATCTACTGGTCTTATTATTGTTGAACCATGATACGAAGTCCAGTCTGGCGTAGAGAACAACGCTGCAAGTATGTCTATTGGATTGGTCAACTAAATATTAATGTGCACTTTAATAATCATGTTCTGACTTTCCCTAGTCTTGAGACATTTACATAAGGTGTCCTTCTCAAACTCAACTTTTTGATCAGCAGTTGTGATGACAATACCATGAACTCCCTCGAACCTGTCCAGCATTTATCCTTACTACATCCAAAAATAATTGATTGTACTTTACAAAACCATCCCGTGAATATACCTACTTTTGCCAATGACTATATGTTAGCCTAATATCTCAATGTAGTTGAACCTATGGACTCTTCCACTAGTGAATAGAGTGAAAACATGACTGAAATAGATATCAAGTATCGTAGTCACAAAAATCAGAAAAATAAAAATAAAAGATCTGATGGCGAAAACCACATTGTGGCGGTGTCAGAATCTAAAAAAGAGAAAATAAAGGATGTACCTAAGGGTGAAAACCTCTCTGAGGCGCCTGAAGGTGAGTTACTTGATATACTGCCAAGTCACTTCCAGGAGAGATCTTCTATATTGATTGAGCCAACCCAGCCAGTGAACATTGGGAGTCAAGAGATACCACACATCATTCATGTAGCTCAATTACTATCAGCAAAAGAATTGAAAGATTTCACTCGTCTCTTTTCAGCAAAGAAGATCAATTTTGCATGGACATACTCTAATATGCCAGGCCTAGATCCTGATCTTATCATGCACCATCTTTCTATCACACCAGGAGTTAAACCAGTCAAGCAAAAACTCCATAAAATGCACCCTCACGTGGCACTACTAGTCAAAGTTGAGCTAGAAAAAATGCTAAAAGCTGGATTTATCAGAGCTATAGACTATGCGGAATGGATTTCAAACATAGTACCTATGTCAAAGGCAAACAAATCTATTAGGGTTTGCACAGACTTCAAAGATCTCAACAAAGCTTGTCTGAAGGATTACTTTTCATTACCAAACATTGATATGATAGTTGACATGACTGTTGGGTATGAGATGTACTCACTAATGGATGGATTCTCCATATATAATCAGATCAAAATAGCTCCTGGAGATCAAGAAAAGATAGCCTTCACTTGTGCATGGGGAACCTTTTGCTGGAATGTCATGCCATTTGGGCTGAAGAACGCAAGAGCAACCTATCAAAGAGCGGTGACTACTATCTTTCATGACATGATGCATAAGAATATGGAAGATTATAATGATGACACTTTAGTAAATATTATGAAGAGATCCACGCATATTCAAGAGCTAGGCCCTATACTAGATAGAATGGAAAAATTCAAACTCTGGCTAAATCCAAAAAAGTGTGCATTCAGAGTGACATCTAGTAAACTACTTGGCTACATCATTTCAAAGAAGGGAATCGAGGTTGATCCAGAGAAGGTCCAAGCTATAATGGAAATGCCACCTCCAAAGAGCATCAGTCAAATGAGAAGTTTCTAGGGACGTCTTCAATCAATCAGATGCTTCATTTCTCAGCTGGCAGACAAAGCTCAACCTTTCACAAAAGTATTGAGAAAATGAGTAGTATACAACTGGGATCAGGAATGTGAACATCACCTTTAGTAAATCAAAGAGTACCTATCCAATCCACCAATATTTATGCCACCAATTCAGGGTAAAACATTGATCTTATACATATCAGCAATTGATTCATCACTAGGGGCACTTCTGGCACAACAGGATGACAATAAAAAGGAATGAGCTATCTATTACATCAGCAGAACATTAGTGTCTTATGAAATGAACTACACTATAATAGAAAAAGCATGCTTGGCATCAGTCTTTGCATCACAAAAATTGAGACACTACATGTTAGCACATTCAGTCAAGTTGGTGGCTAAAATTGATCCACTCAAATATCATCTCAACAAAGCAACACTTACAAGAAGATTGGCAAAATAGGTCATGATCCTTACAGAGTTTGATATTGAATATGTGAAACACAAATCCATAAAAGCACAGGTAATTGATGATCAACTTTTTGAAGCTCCGCTTGAAGACACTCAACTGTTGCATATAGAGTTTATAGATGAATCAATAATGCACCTTACTCAACAACCCTAGAAGATGTTCATTGATGGGTCTTTCACTCAAAATGGTTCCAGTGCTGGAATACTATTTATTACTCCTTAGAAGTATTCAATCCCAAAGTCTTATAAGATTTTATTCCCTTGCACAAACAACACTGCAGAATATGAAGCTTTGGTAAATGGGATAAAGCTAGCTATAGAATGGAAGGTTTCAGAATTGCACATCTATGGAGATTCTCAGCTAATCATGAATCAAATCAATGATGCATACAAGATTCGAGATGAGAAACTAATGCCTTATAAGAGGATGGTGGATGACCTTAAGAAATATTTTTCTTTTGTATCATTCCAACAAAACCCCAGATCAGCAAACAAAGCAGTAGATTCTATGGCCACCTTGGCGTCTATACCTGAGTTACAAGAATCCAACTTTCATTTTGAATTCCTGGTGGAAGAGTTACATTACCCTTCCTATGATTCTCCTGAGACCCAAATAATCTGTTCTATTATTGGACATGACTCATCATGATACAGCCACATTTACTCTTATCTACGAGACCAAATTATCCCTAAAAATCTTACCCGAAATGAGAAAAGGAACTTAACTCAAAACACTTCATGGTATGTTATCATTGCTCATGATTTGTTTACGTAAAGCTTGGATGGTACATTGCTTAGGTGTCTAGAAACTGAAGAGTCTAAACGTGCATTATCGGAAGTCTATGAAGGTATTTGTGGATCTCATTTGAATGGTCTTACTTTAGCTCGGAAACTACTAAGGGTTGGCTACTACTGGCCAGACATGGAGAAGGATGCAATAAAGTTTTCTAAGACTTGTGAAAAATGTCAACTACATGGAAATCTCATACATTCTCCAACAAGGGATCTCATACCCTTCATTACACATTGGCGTTTTCAGCAATGGGCTTTTGATCTCATTGGTCAGATATATCGTATGTATACACCTAAAAATGGTCTGAAGATAATTAATTAAATAAGAAATTATTTAATTAATCCTCCTTCCCAATTTAATTGAATTCACTAAGCAATTTAATTAAATTTCCCTTTTCATCTACTTATTAATAAATCTAAGGATTTATTTAATAGGTTCATTTCATTTAACCCCTTTAATTAATTAATTCCCTCATCCAAAATCATTTCTTCTAATCCCCTAATTAATTAAAACAAATCAAATTCATGAGTTGTTGAGATCAATTATCCTTTTCCTATTATTTGAATTTTTAAATTCAAATTCTCCTAACTTCTACCACTCCTAAACCTAACCATTCCTAAACCTAACCCATTCTACCTACCTCCATGTCCCCTTTCATCCAACATCTTCTAGAACCTTGTGACACTTGTCACTAAGTGTTCCCTTTCATCTAACCTCTTCTAGAAGCCTCTTGACACTTGTCACCATAGAGATGACAGATGTTCCCTTTAATCCAACCCCCTTTGCCATCCTCCTCCAATTTAACCATTGATATCTTCAGATCAATCTTGACTGTTGATTCTTGCCACATCACCCCTAGCCTTGGAAAATCCTATAAATAGACCTCATCTTGGAGCTCAAAGGGTCCCAATTTCATATCATTTGATCCATCTCATTTATAGCTTAAGCATTGTTATTATAGGCATCTAGCTTATAGTTTATCAGTTTTAACAATGTTATCATGCTCAATCTTAGCTTAATTGCATCTTAATCTTGGCTTATTTTCTAGATCAAACATGAAATCATGTAGCTTAATCATGCTATTCTTGCTAGATCATGCATTTTCATCATTCAAATCCTCCATCTAAGTGTAGTCAAGTCACTAGAATATTGCCATCAAACCTATTTCAAAGGATCCTAATCAAAGCTCATCTCCTTCATATCCAAGCATTAATTCATTGCAAAATCCCCATAGCACTTCCTTGCAAATTGAAGTCCTCATTCATATAACGCTTGTTAAATGTGTCCTAATAGATGGGGGAGTTGGCTTGAACATTTGCTCTATGAATCTTGTCTATGCTCAAGGATATTCAAAAGATGAAGTTGATGTCCGGAAAAGGATCACTATAAAAGCCTATAATGAAGAAGAGCATTCATCTAAAGGAATTGTGATATTATCCATCATAGTGGGGCCTTTGTAGAAGGACATAGCATGCCAAGTTCTATATGTGGACCTACCATACAATATACTCTTGGGGAGACCATGGATTTAGGACATACAAGCTACTACATCAAAATGTCATCAATGCTTAAAATTTCCATACAATTGACAAGAAATCACAATATCAACAGACTCAAATCCATTGCAGAGTTGTAATAATCTGAAATCAGCTCAAGAGGTCACTATTTCACATAACAGAGAGGCAACATCTTCAAGCACACAATCCAAGCAACAATATTTGCATCAATTTTGGAAAACATGGAAAAACAAATACAGCTAAGAGATCAAGGGACCGGAGAATATTTGCTATCATGGAAAAAAATACAAGAGCGACTTGAAATTGAAAGAGAAGAAGCAGATGTAGAAGTCGATGTAGTTCACATGTATGCAGAACAAACCTTAGAAACTAGCCTACTTGATTTAGAATCACATGCGACTGACATGGACTTAACCGAGGATGATCAGGACTGAAAGCTCTGACATCTCTATCATGACCCCTAATATCTTTGAAATGATTCAACCTAAAGATCCTTTATCCTTAAGCTATCCTTAACCTATGGACTGGGAAAATGAAGGACATACTACTATTGATAACTTTCCAAATGACCATGCCATATCCTTATATCTTGATGAAATCAAACCCGTAACGACTCTCACAAGGAATTTCAGCAACGCATCTTCCAGTGAAGTGGGTGTTAAATCTCTTAGTCGCAAAATTGAAAATAAAGAAAACAATATCAGGTCTAATGTTGAAAACCATTTATTGGAAATATTAGATCAGGAAAAAGTAAAAATAAAGGACGCATCTAATGGTGAAAACCTCCTCGAGGTGCCGAAAGATGGGAGATTTGACACCTTACCTAAATGTTATCAAGAGAATTTATCTATCATAATAGCACCAGCAAAGGCAGTTATCATTGGCACAACTGATCTACATCCAACAATCTGTCTATTAGAACTAGCAAGGCAAAAATACTTGAAACCAATCAAAAGGTGGCAAGTCAATTTTACCTGGTCATATACAGACTTTCTAGGGTTCAATCCATATCTTACAATACATCATCCAAATATCAGTCCACGAGCAAGCATCAATAAAGGAACACAACATGGATCAGGAGCTGGTATTTTATTTATCACACCATAAGGGCATACAATCCCGAAAACATACAAATTAAGCTTTCTGTGTACAAACAATATAGCAGAATATGAAGCATTGGTAACAGGTATCAAAATGGTTGTAGAATGGAACATTAAACAACTTCAAGTCTTTGCAGACTCTCAGCTTGTCATTAATCAAATCAATGATGACTATCAAACCAAAGATGACAAACTCATGCCTTATAAAAAGATAGTGGATGATATCAAGAAGTACTTTGTAGAAATAACATTTGAACAGATTCCAAGAAATGACAACAAAGCATCAAATGCCATGGCTACACTTGCTTCTCTATTACAGACATTGGATAATCAAGAGTGTTATGAATTCCTGGTTGAAGAGTTGTTTCATCCCGCCTATAATTGTCCTGATTCCCAAACCATCTGTCAAATTATTGGACATGATTCCTCCCGCTATGGCCAAACTTACACATACTTGAAAGATAATATCTTACCTCCTGACTTATCAAAAAACCAAAAGAGAAACTTTATTCACCAATTCTCTCATTTTACTCTCGTCATGGATACCATGTATAAATGAGGTCTAGATGCTACTCTCTTAAGATGTCTTGAACAAGAAGAATCTGAGAAGGCCTTGCAAGAAGTCCATAATGACATTTATGGTACTCATTCAAGTGGTCTTACCCTTTCGAAAAAACTCATATGCTTGGGATACTATTGGTCGACTATGGAATGAGATTCTTTTAAGATAGAAAGAACATGCAAACAATGTCAAATCCATGGGAACTTGATCCATGCACTAGCACAAGAACTTCATGCTTTAGCAACATCTTGGCCTTTTTGTCAATGGGGACTTGATCTAGTAGGAAAGATAAATCCTTCTTCATCTAATGGACATAAATTCATTCTTGTAGCTACTGAATATTTTACAAAATGGATCGAAGTGGTACCTCTTATAAATATCACAGGAAAACAAATTGTTGCATTTATCTTGAACTATATCATCTGTCGCTATGGAATACCAATGACCATTACCACTGATAATGGGCAACCATTCAAGAATCAAGATGTACAAGAGCTATGTGAGAAGTTCAAAATTTAGCACAGATTATCCACACTATATTATCCACAGGGAAATGGGCAGGCAAAAGCATTTAACAAAACTATTCTGAAAATCCTTAAAAAGACAGTGAACGATGCCGAGAAAGATTGGCATATTCAATTAAACCCTGTTCTATGGGCCTACCACACTAGTACCCGCACATTGACAGGTGCCACACCATTCTCTCTTGTATATGGATCAGAAGCCATATTGCTAATTGAAGTAGAGATACCCTTTCTACGTGTGTCACTAAAAGGACTCATCCCAGATGAAGAACAAAGAGTATCTAGACTACAAGAGTTAGAACGGATTCATGAATGCAGACACAATTCCTTTGATCATCTAAAGGTATATCAACAAAGAATGTGTCGAAGCTATAATCATAAGGTCAAACCATGAATCTTTAAAGTGGGAGAACTAGTGCTAAAGGAAAATCCACGCAACCAGGCAGATCAAGAGAAGAAAGGAAAGTTTGAACCAAACTGGTTGGGTACATTTGTGGTCACAGCAGTATTTGGGTCAGGAGCATATCAGTTATCAACACAAGACGGCGATCAACTCGAGGAACCCATCAATGGCATGCACCTGAAGAAATTCTATGTTTGAAAAAAGAAAAAAAATCAAAAACAGTGAAAATCAGGAAAAATAAAAAATAGTGAAAAATCAAAAAAAATTAAAAAAAAAGTGAAAAAGCAAAAAAATCCTAAAAAAAAAAAAAGAAAGAAAGAAAAAAATCAAATATCAGAAAAAGTGCAATAAAAACAGATTGTGAAAACCTGGCAAACATGCGCTATCTGTCTGCTAGCTCTTCCATCTATCAGTTCATGCATTTTTCTACTTGCATTCATCTTCCATCAGCGTGGACCATCACAAAGCCTTTCTACATACGCAAGCATCCCAAGTGTCTTCTTGCCATGGTTTGGATCATTGGATATATCATAACGACTTTGTTTCTAGGCTTGGGGCAAAATCCTACACCTAGTTGGGGGCAAAACTCTTTCTCAATTTTGAGCTTAATCAAACAGGTAGAACAAACAATTAGACAACTCTTATTAAGCGAAAACTAAGACACATCCAACATTGAACACAAGATCAAACTATCAACTATCAAGCTATCACAAAATCAACCTAAGCACATCACACACTTCTCAGTGGATAATATCTTTGGATAATGATTGTAACATGATTGTTCAACTTTCCTATATTGCTTTTCGCTATCATGATTTCTGAGTGACTCCAGGATGTCATTGACTAGAGGCACACGGAAGAAACATGATATTTTTCTTGTCCGCTATCTAAAAATTAATCATTAATATGTGCAAATTTGTCTCGAGACATGATCATTGAAGTATCATTGAAGACATTTCTTATTTGCGTATTGAAATGATTAATACTACCTGTTTTACACAAACAACACTCAGGTCATCTCGATTCAATTATACCTCAATGCTTTTATTAACTTGCTATATCAAAATCTAGGAAAGAAATGCTCAGGTCATCATGGTTTAATTATACCATCGATGTTTGCACTCACTTCCCACATTTTAAAATCTCAATGATGACAAAAATGCAAAATAATCTAGTGAATGGTCCGGTCGTAGCATTTCATTATTGCATGGGATCCTACAAGATCCTTTTATTCAAGGCTAAATCTATCATAGGAATCATCAAAGTATCATCACAAGTGTATATGCAATCAGAATGATGACCCATCTCTCTCATGATATTGTCAACCTAGCCTAAATCTTATGCTATCTCCCTCAACAGAATCAACATCAACATATCAAAATATTTCTACAACTTGATATCAACAAAATATTAGTTCTTTATCTAATCAACCTTATCAAATCAAATCAATCACGCAAACCTAATCAATTCTATCACGTCTTATACAGGATGTATCCTTCCTAAAACCAGACATTCTGATCATGTCTTATATAGGATGAATCCTTCCTGAAACCAAACGCTTTGATCATCGTTGTCTTATACAGGATGAATCCTTCCTAAAACTAGACTGAATCTAATCAATCAAGATTTTTCAATCTTACCAATCTAAGCAATCAAGCTAATCGAAGAACTCGCATTTTCATCAAAACCACAGTTGCAGAAATAAAATAAAATCTATCGGGATATCAATCTCGCAAAACTCCAAAGATCAATTATCTCAATTGATCTTCTGAGGGGGCATCATCATACTAGAATTTAGCAAACAAGAGTTGGGGCATCCTATCAAATCAATATCATCATCAAAATGAGATTATTCTTTGAATCAACGTGTCATCACACCTCGTTTCAAAGAGGGGCAAAATGTAGATACCTAAAAATGGTCTGAAGATAATTAATTAAATAAGCAATTATTTAATTAATCCTCCTTCCCAATTTAATTGAATTCACTAAGCAATTTAATTAAATTTCCCTTTTCATCTACTTATTAATAAATTTAAGGATTTATTTAATAGGTTCATTTCATTTAACCCCTTTAATTAATTAATTCAAATTAATTAGTTCCCTCATCCAAAATCATTTCTTCTAATCCCCTAATTAATTAAAACAAATCAAATTCATGAGTTGTTGAGATTAATTATCCTTTTCCTATTATTTGAATTTTTAAATTCAAATTCTCCTAACTTCTACCACTCCTAAACCTAACCATTCCTAAACCTAACCCATTCTACCTACCTCCATGTCCCCTTTCATCCAACATCTTCTAGAACCTTGTGACACTTGTCACTAAGTGTTCCCTTTCATCTAACCTCTTCTAGAAGCCTCTTGACACTTGTCACCATAGAGATGACAGATGTTCCCTTTAATCCAACCCCCTTTGCCATCCTCCTCCAATTTAACCATTTATATCTTCATATCAATATTGAGCGTTGATTCTTGCCACATCACCCCTAGACCTAGAAAATCCTATAAATAGACCTCATCTTGGAGCTCAAAGGGTCCCAATTTCATATCATTTGATCCATCTCATTCGTAGCTTAAGCATTGTTATTATAGGCATCTAGCTTATAGTTTATCAGTTTTAGCAATGTTATCATGCTCAATCTTAGCTTAATTGCATCTTAATCTTAGCTTATTTTCTAGATCAATCATGAAATTATGTAGCTTAATCATTATTCTTGCTAGATCATGCATTTTCATCATTCAAATCCTCCATCTAAGTGTAGTCAAGTCACTAGAATTTGCATGATAAGATCTAAGAGAAAAATTCATACTCGCATTTACTAGGAGGCAATAAGTCGATTAGCTATGGTTTTGTCTTTCATTGTTTCAATTTGCTAACCATGCTTGTAATGATTTATTCAGTGCAATATGTTTGCAGAAACAAGTACACTTCACAGAGCACGACATCCTGCATCATCTAATGGACATAAATTTATCATAACTGCCATTGAGTATTTCACTAAGTGGGTAGAAGAAGTTCCACTCATCAAAACAACTGGCAAACAAGTAGCTCTGTTCATCCTAAACCATATCATTTGCAGGTATGAGATACCTTTGTCCATCGTGACTGACAATGGAGAACAATTCAAGAATAAATATCTGGATGAGCTCTGTGAGAAATTCAAAATTAGACAACACTGGTCATCTATATATTACCCCCAAGGTAATGGACAAGCTGAGGCATCCAACAAAAACATACTGACTATCTTGCACAGAACAGTGAACAAATCTAAGAAGGATTGGTATCTACAACTCAATCCTACATTATGGGCTTACAGAACAAGTATCAGAACACCTACTGGGGCTACACCTTTCTCTTTGGTGTATGGGTCTGAAGTAGTATTACCTATTGAAGTAGAAATACCATCTCTAAGAGTTTCTTTGCAAGGTCTTGTTACTAATGAAGACTATAGAATATCTAGATTGCAAGAACTTGATTTGTTGGATGAGCGTCGGCAAGTGGCATTTGATCATCTCAGAGTGTATCAAAAGAGAATGTCCAGAGGATATAACAAGAAGGTTAGACAAAGAGAATTTTAGGTTGGTTACCTAGTTCTGAGAGAAAATCCTAAAAATCAACAGTTTCGAGACAACAAAGGGAAGTTTGAACCCAATTGGTTGGGTCCCTACATCATTACTGCAGTCTTCAGCTCTGGTGCCTATCAACTCTCAACATCGGAAGGAGAACAGCTTTGTGAACCAATTAACACCATCCATTTGAAGAAATTCTTCACTTAGCATTATCTACTCCAGCAATCTATACAGCTGAAAAATGTCCTAAAAAAAACTCATAAAAATCATAAATAGTTTTGAAAAAAGAAAAAAAAAAAAAGAGAGAGAAAAAAGAGAAAAAATGTCCTAGTGAAAACCTGGTAAACAGGCACCTTGGTAAAAAAAATGATGAATCTATGCCAAGTAGGTGAAACTTGGCAAACAAGCGGCTCTTGTACTCAATGCTCCATCTATCAACGCAACGTTGCCATTTCCTGCTTTCATGCATCTTTATTATCGTTTGTACATATATTTCAGTCACTTTTGTGACATCTTGGTTCGTTGGAACCCCCATGGCTTGAAACTGATTAATGTCCTAGTCTTAGGTTAATCGACAGAGAAATTTACATATCCTAAGTAGTATCAACCAAGTCATCTTTCCGTCAGTGAAACCTGGTTGTCTACTCTAAGTCAGTCACATGTCTCCTAACTACCAAAGATTTTTATCACTGAGTACACAAGCAAACAACAAAATTGAAAACAATCACTAAATAGTTTTGAGCTATGAATGAAAATTTACTTTGTATGTTATCTTTTCTATTGATTTTCAATTATTATCCCTCTGAGTAACTCGAGGAAGTCTATCTTGACTAAGAGGAGCAAGGATTGGGGGCATAATATTTTCTTTGTTTTCTACTTGTAGGAATCATTCTGATGATCTAGAAACATCTAATAAGTTGGGTGTCTGTGATAAGAGCCTTCACAACAAGGTGAAATCTCCACACATACCTCGAGTCCACTTATTTGTATGCTACAAGGAGGTTCCCATCATTTCTTTGTCTATTTTGAGGGAATTTCTTTATCATGCAATCTGGGTCCCTGCAAAATTTGTCCAAGGATATGAACAAAATAAGGGTCATTATGGACGAGATAATTAATATTGCACATGAAAAGAAAGGAACTCTAATCTGCCTGTTATGTTTGTTATGCTCAGTAATGAAACTTAAGCATTTTAAATCCAGTGACTAGGTTTAGGTTGCATTTCATTTTGCATCTCATTTTGCATTTCATTCTATATTTTGTGAATTTAGATTGATTTCAGTATAATAATAATGATCTCTTTATCTTCTATCATTTCTTAGCTAAGTGGTCTCTTTTTTTCATCATTTCTCTGATCGAGTACTTTTGTTTTGAGATGTTAGCTACATACATAAACATCTTATATAGATTCATACATTTCATTATTACTCATTTGGATTCACCTTATTGCATAGCAAACATAAAATAAATTTTTGCATCACTCAGTTTCATCATTTATTTGCATATGAAAAGAAACAAAAACAAACATTCATATTCATCTGCATTACATACATCTATGCTAAATAAAATAAAAAAATTTATGCATACATATAGAATAAAGCATATAGGAGACATCTCATAATCAATCAACACAAACACTATGAAGTCCAATCAGATCTCGTATATATATATATAATCATCAAGTCTCATAGTACAAAATGATGTCAACTAACATATACAAACTTCCATCAGAGCAAGAATCGTATAGGCTACAAAAAAATGGGTGTGTCTACAAAAAATCTCACAGCTACAAAAAGAATATCTAGCTCTCGGCTTCTCCCTCATCACCTAGTGAAGGAGGTGGAGCTTGCTGATTAGGATCCTGACAAGGTGCCTGAGCTCCCTCTGATCATGCCATAAACTGCGAGTACAGTACAACCTGCTGCGCTACAGGAATAGCTATGTTGTAAGTTGCAACATAATAAGCCATCTGAGTGGTCTAGTGCAAAACCTCCTACCGCAAAGCGTCTGTCTCTGCCCTCCTTTCTACTCTCATCTCTGAGATATGATGATCTCTCTCTACTCTAAGCTCTGCTAGCTGTCGGTCTCGCTCCGCCAGCTAAGTTTGTGCCACTATCAACTATGATTGTAGATCTGCTAGATGTACTCTCATCGATCGTGTTGCGTCGGCCCCCTGCTCTCTCGCAGGCTCTCCACCCCCATCTCCACCTCCAGCTCCACCCTTCTTCTCCTGCCTCTATCGGACCTATCTAGGAGCTACTCACTCCTCCTCACCTCTACCCAACCTAACACCAACACCACCTAGGGATCCACCCTCACCCCTCTATTGTCTAACTCCAGTTGAAACCCTATTGCTGCTAGCACCAGGATCACCACCTGTCTGCCTCAGATCTCTGTCCCTGTCCTTGTCTCTCCCTGTCCCTATGTGGGGGCATCATCCTCAATCTCCTCAATATGAGGTTCCTTCTCTACCAGATCTGTAAATATAAAGAACGGATGTTGCTGGAACTAATCCCTGTACTGGGGCAATACCCCCACATCTGCAATGTCATCCATATAGTCCCATCGGAGTCGCTACAATCCAGTCACCTCCTACATACCTAAGGCATAAGATAACATCGGTGCCCATCCCCGCCTCTCCTCATCAGCATATCTCACATGTGTTGTGAACTCATGTGAGATCCCCTGAGGCCTACCATACTTCCTCATCACTTGAGATATGAAGAATCGCTCCACCACAGTCTGCAATCTTCCAATGAGTGGGCATGTAACAAATAGATCTCTATGTATGATCCTCCAGTCATCCCATGGCTCTAAACCCCTATAAGATCTCCATACCATAGCTATCAAGTCATCTAACTGTCGTCACTAGAAATCAGTCTTGCCCAGATGGGGCTGCATGACATAACCTGAATATCTTTATACAATCGGTTGACCAGGCTCCCTACTGTCATCTACAATCAGCCTACAAACTAGGAGGTGCTCCCAGGCCCATACCTGTAAGATCAAGACTCCTATAGCCATGCTCTTCCCCTCCTGATAAATAATCTCACGATACATGTGGGCCAATATACAAGAATCCCAGCCTAGTCTCTGAGGGGTCTCAACAAGCCTCTCTAGCATCCTACCCCATCCACAAAGGAATCCCTGTTCTCCTCTATCCGGCATAAGAAAATAGTCGATAAACCCTGCTATAACACAAGCTAGAGGAAGAGCCTCACTATACCTGCTCATCATAATGTCCCAACTGATAGAACGTGTCAAGATATCTTGATCCCTGAATACACGTCTGACAGCCTGTAATCCAAGAAGTTGTGTTGCATCATAATCTACCTTACCCCCACCAAAAGGGATATGGAGAATCTTGTAAATGTCCTCAAGAGTGATGGTCATCTCCCCACCTAGAAAATGGAAGGTGTTATGCTCATAATGAAATCTCTCTACTAATGATGTGAGCATCCCGTGATTCACATGGATATCGGGTAACCGAAGAAGGTGGGTGAAACCGCACACATCAATATGTGCATGCTCAACATCTAACAACTGCCAAACTAATGTCATAGTGGGTGGATATACGCATCTGAAAATAACATGAGGCAAACAAACCTGCAAAAAAATCAACCAACGAAGTATTAGAAAACATTCCAAATAAGCCTACAAGAGAAGTAAAAATTCACGCAAATTCAACTACGTCAATTGCCAAGTCAAAATTTCAAGTTGAACCTTCAAAAATGCTCATTAAACTCATACAAGTTAGGATTAGAGCTCGTACGACAAAATAATCCCATACGATACAGGACTAGAATTAGGACAACAAATTGGTCTCTTATTAATGTTGTTGTAGGATACAAGGGTAGGCCTCGCATGAAAAAACTAATGACTCTAAACAACAAAATACACTTTATCAGTTTTTCGTATGAGATAGGATCCTATCTCGCATGACAAAATGCGAAAGCCCGACTTCAACATGCCAAAAACTTGAAAAATCAACAAAAAAATTCAAAATTAAAATTAATAACAGGCTTAAGATCGATCACTTACCGTTGGCTCATAGTCCCAAGGTCGATTATTTCATCTCTGGCACTCAAATCGATGCTCATGAGTGGGGACCACCATTTTTCTTCACAGAAGGTTTTTTGAATTTTCAAACTTGGAGGCTTAAAATGAATTGAAAATGATACTTTTACCCCTTATATAGCCAAAACCCTAATTTTTCAACTTGCTCCGATGGACATGAAAATTGTACCCTTAGCTAATTCGCCCGTTTTGATTCCATTTTCAGGATTGAAATCAAAATTCGAGATCATTTTGCTAGTCAATTTCATAAAATTTAGACCACTTAGCGCTTCTTCATCAAATGCTCATTCTTTCTTCAAACTGCGCTCAATTTCTCATGAATCAACCTTGAATCTCAATTTTATTCTACACAACAACTTTGCCCTCAATTTCTTATCAATCAACGCCAAATTTTCAAAAATTCCTTTGAATCATTTGTGCTCTAATAATTATCATCGCCAAAAATTGCCTATAATCATGTACGCTCGCTAGCTTTCGATTTCGCTCCCAAGGGGGCATACTCATGACCTTATGACCTCATATCTTCAAAGTTGAGAAAATTTTCAAATCTTCATCAAAGTCGAGCAAAAATATTTTCAAATAAAGAAAATCAAATCAAATTCTTATTGCTAAGGGGCATCTCAGCTTCATCACTTCACATCAAGTTGAGATCTCTCGATCATCTGAATCAAATCAATCACTAGGGGCATATCAGTTTCATCGCTTCAAATCAAGCTACTATTTGTCTTCGTCTGAATCAATCTCTTAACGTTAATCAATTTCATCTCTTTACATCAAGCTGACTATTCATTTAAACTCAATCAAAAGTTTAAAGAGTATCTTCGATCACACACTCAATCTAAGCAGGTGTTTAGTTTCATCGCATCAAATCAGTAAGATCTGCTTCTTGATCAATCAAGTTCAATTTCGATATCTTTGCTCTCTATCGTTCCTAGTTCAATCAAGTTCGAGATCGATATCACTTTAATCAGACTATGTTCATCTTGTTTGCTTCAAATCAAGCTAAACACCTTGCTCTTCATCTGGTTTGTGATAAATCAAGCTCAAAACTAGCATCTCCTAGACATCAACTATTCTTTGAACCAACGTGTTGCTCACACATTAATTCAAAGAGGGGCAAATGTAATACCCTAAAAATGGTCATCTAAACCATGGGCCTCTAATCTCGACAACATCACCAAGGTCCTAACCAAAGACAATTAAATCAATCTTGACCACATTATTAATTCTTTAATCATCAAATGTCACATGGCAAATAGATTACTCAATATTAACTAAATATTTATTTAATTAATTGAATCATTCCAAGAAAATCATTTTTAATCAATTATCCTATTTAATTTATTAAATATCCTAGCATATTTAATTAATTAATTAATTTCCCATTTAATCATGCAAATAAGAATTAATTTATTACAAAAGAGGACTTAATTACAAAGCAAGAGTTGAATTGAAAATAAAATGAAAGAATTGAATTGAGAGAGAAATCAAACTTGAGATATTATTTCTTCTTCTAAATTTAGAACTTGAAATTGGAAAAGCAATTAATTAAATTATTGATCATTCTCTAAAATTAGAACTTAAAGCTTTTCAGAAAAAAAAAGTTCAGTTGCATTGAAAAGACTATTTTCTTGAATAAATCAAAGAATTGTCTATTTTTAGCACAAGTGCATGGAATTAATTAAATCTTATTTCCAATGCAACTTGAACTTCTAATTTAGATGCATTTCAATTAAACTATACTTGGAATCTATCTCAAGGTTAACTGAACCTGATTTCTCAATTATTTTCAATTAATCCTAAATTGAGTTTTTTTGTAATTCTCTATAAATTCAGCCTTCAGCTCTCATTCAATGCACCCCAGAGATTTTTGAGAACACGCTTGGAGATTATTATTATGCTAATTTTGCTCTGGAGTCATTGAATACATTGTGCTTTTTTAGATTATTTGCATCCATATTTAGTTTATTCCATTATTGCTTGAATTCGTTATTGCTTGAATCTTTCATCCATCTTGCATCCATATAGTTTAATATCATATAGATTAAATCCTTTGTCTTGGTGTATTCTAGTCACTAGTATTGCTTATAAAAATCTGAGAGCAATCTTATACTCGCATCTTTTAGAGGGCAATTAGTCGCTTTGTTATGGTTTATTATTTATTGATTATTGATTTACTAGCCATACATGTAATGACTTAATTGAAGTGTTGTGCCTGCAGCTATCAGACCTCTTTCCACTTTTACACACACACAAGCTCAGCCAAGCTTGATGAGATGCTTGTTAGTCAGAAGAATCCTAATAATACTTAGGGTCTCAGATATGAGAAAGGTGAAAGCTCCAAATCGGCATGCAGAAGAACAATTCAAGAAAGCCTCTGGTAAGGCAGCCTAATGCTCAAAAATTCAATGGTAACTATTTTGTTTACAATAAAGTTGGTCATATGGCTAGTTAATGCAAAAATAGGATGAACAACAAAGGTCCATCTTTTACCGGTCAATGTTTCAAATGCAATAAGTATGGTCATAAGGCAAATGTATGCAGAAGTGTGATAAACAACTTTTAGAATCGATGAAATGTTAGATGTTATGCATATGGTATGTTTGGACATATTGTGAATCAATGCAGATCGAGGACAAATCAAGGAGATTTTAGACCTAAATAGAGGAACAATATTGTTTTCTATGTGATAGGACCTAAAATTATGTTTTGCAAAATTTTGGTCACTACGTAATTTTTGGTTTTTTTTCGATTTATTTTGCCCTCTGTCAAAGTTTCAAGGTTTAGGGTTTTAGGGGTTGTGATTTCTGATTAAGTCTTGTTAAAGAGAAACCCTGAGCCTGTTATGTTTCGCAATTACCTTTTTTCCACTTAAGTCAAGGGTTGGTTACCATTGGCGGGGCCATTGTAATTCTTAAGCGTTAAGTTGTGTTCAACTGGTCCCTCTATGGTTTTTCTTAAGTTGCACGAAAAAATTTCCCTATGGTCAGTCCCATTTTAATATTTGTGCCTGTGCCCATTAATTTTTTGTAAGTCTAGTTTTTTAAATACTTTGGCATGTGGATAAAGGTAGAATAGATTTTACGGTCTGCGCTTCCCTGTGGTGAAGGTGCAAGGAAGATAAAGACCGCAGCATCATGAGATCATGCCACATGTCCTCAATGGAGAAGGGTGAGTCAGCGGTTTGACCTTTCAAATTTTTAATGTTACTGGTTCCCAGTGGATAAAACCCAAGTTACTAAGGATGTATGTTTCTGCACGTGCTTATATTGAATGATGATGTTTTAATCTAGGTCCAAGAAGTGCTCAGGATTTAGTGGCCATTTATTGTGATCATTGTAGTTGGAAAGTAAACAGAGAGTAGATCCAACAATTTTTGTAACCTCACGATCAAGAGATGTGAGGAGAATATGGACTACGACATCACAAGATGATGCCACATGTCCAAGACAGGCCAAGGAAAGTCAATGGTGGGGTCACTGAAAGTGGAGAAATAAGTGATGAGTTGGATATGCCACATCATGCTAAGGGTGGACCCACTTGCCACATGGAAGGATCAATGTCAGATTGACTGGTTTGGTCTGTGAGATTTGTCAGCATGAGAAATGATCAACGGTCGGGTTTTAAACTTTTCAAATGCAAGTTAGAGTTGTTATTTCACTTGCGTGAGTAATAATGGCAGATGAGACATTAGCGTTTCATTCCAGGTGATAATAAAAGCACTCTCAAAGCTATTTTTGATTCATAAATAAATTCATAGTGATTCAGAGGACATCCCTGTAGCTTAAGAATATTAAGATGATTTCCAACATAGAATTGCTATTTCCCAGGTGTAATCAAAACAATAAGTTCGTCTGAGCTTTTTCATCTATTTTGAAGAATTGATATTATAAATTTTGCACAAAATTGTAGGAAAAGAGTTTTAATTGTTCTAGGGGTAGAAGCTAAACAGAGAAAGGTGAAATTTGCTTGAAAATTATTGTTGTAATTTAAATCTTGTGTTATCTCTAGTCTTTTCCTTCCCAATTTGAGGTTGCAGTAGAAAATCCTAGTTCAAAAGATGGTTGCCTCAGTTCATTGGATTGTACCGGTGAGATGATGCATATGCTTCTCTGGTTAGCTTTCTCCTTGAATTAATGCCTTAGAGATCTCATTCCTCAGAGAGATAAGTTTGTCCAATTTAGGACTGAGTTTATACTTCAGCTCTCTAGCATTTGCCTTGATCCTTGCTTTTTCCTTCTCAAATTTCTCTAACTTTTCCTCAAATCCTACTATCTCTTGCTCAATAACTGATATAGGTTCGGATGAACCAATGATGTTATCAGCTATATCGTCAATTTCTTTTTGTACTTTACTTATCTCTTTATCAATGTCTTGGGTCAACAGATGTGGCTTGCATGTCTCTCTATACAATTCCTTGTACTCCAAAATTGTTGTATTTAGTGCCGGTAAAAGTGTGTTAATGTGTTCCGTGCACTTCTTTATTGGCTCCTCAAAGAATTTATCTTTTTCCATTTTCTCTTTGAATGTGTCCTCATTTACCTTATCCAATGTTATTACATTTCCAACAATAAACTAGACAATGTGTCTAACTGTCCTAAAGAATCCTTTACATTATCTACATTGCATTTTGGTGCAATCATCTTAAGAATAGATATAGTATCATCAGTTGCCTTGTAGGCCAAAGCATTACAATCAGTTATCTTCTTGATTGAGTCTAGAAGTACTTCAGTCATATTTGTAGGTCTGAATTCACTTAGTGAAGTACCTGATGTCTAACCAACTTCTTTTACTATCTTATTGCTTGCATTATTTGTAACCAATTTGCTTGTCTCAACCTCTGGTGGATCAATCTGAGTTTGTGTTTCCACCTATAGTGGTTTGGGTTTCTTAGTGATTACCAGTTTTTCTATCTCAACATGTATCTGTGCTTCTATCAGTTTCTCTATTAGTTTCTCAGTGTTATTAGTTGTCGGTATCTTTGTGTTATCAACTTCCAGTTTCTCTGACTCTGTCGGTTTCACCGTGCCAACATCTACACTACCTGTATTTATTCCATTGTCTAGAGGTTTCTCTGTATGCACTATTTGCACTTCAACCTCTACATTTTCTGTTAGTTGCTCAGCAATGTTTCCACTGCTAGTAATATCATCCTACACCTCTGTGTTATTCTTGTCCATAATGATGTTCACTTCCTGAGTATCAACATTCATAGTGAATAGAATTTATGATTCAGGGTTAGTGTCATCATGTGTTATGTCCACATTTTCAATAGCCAGTGTATCCTCAATGTGTACCGGTGAAGTATCCAAGGGTGTTGGTAGGTTGCCAGTTATTTTTATGTTTGGTAATCCACCAACTTTACCTTTCCCTTTGTCCTTGTCCTTTTGATAAACTTTGAATGTTTTCTTGGTTCTGTTCAATTCTTCCTGTTTTTCTTTTTCTACAAAAAAGATATCCCATTTGTCTATTGTTTCCTCTACAATTTCATTAACTCTGCAAGCCATTAGGCTCACATGTCGGTGACCGCTTGCAAAAACTGATCTATTTGCTTCACTAATTAGTTCATCAATCTCTTCTTTAGAGTTAACCGGATGTATAGCTAGTAGTTTTTCAATCTTGAGTTTCTTATCTAACTCCATAACTGCAATCCTCTTTGCATCTAACCTTCTATACAATTCATTTGGCAAATCATCTACAACTTCTATTAACACTTTCTTGTAAATTTCTAGATGTAGAATTATGTTATTTTCAACACTTTCCTTTTCAGAATCAGTGAATGTATTATACAGTTTTCTCACATTTGCCAAGTTGCCATCATCAGTGATTTCATTCAGTAAGTTATCCAAAGGTGGTATAACCTATTGTTGTTTCTTCTTAGGTGTCAACTTCTTTGTCGGTTGTCTTACTGCCTATTGCTTCTTCCTCAGTGTTCTTGTTTTCTTGGGTGGAGGAGAGGGTACCGGTGAAGGTTTTCTCTTCCTATCAACTCTCTTAAACTCAACAGGTATCTCACTGTCAGATGATGTACCAACCGGTGAGATATGTGACTCTGGTTGTAATCCTTCCAGATCACTTTCGTTTATTCCAGTAATGTTCATGATGTTTTCTTTGATTTCCTTTACTTGTTTTGTTGCACTCCTTATGTACTTTTCTCTTTTCTTTCTTTGTTCCAATGTCTATACACCGCTTTCAATTATTTCTGCACTATTAAAAACTTTTTCCGTTGGTTCTCTAGGTGATTCTAACAGGGCTTTAGCATAAGTTTCAAGAATATTTACATCAGCCTCATACCCCATTTCAATTACCCATATAGTTCTAGGAAGAACTGCTTCAATCCATATTTTATCCTTCTTAATTACAAAGCAGATTTCCTTACCATATTTGTCTACTATACTTTTTGGTAGTCTCTCTCTTATTTTCATTTTGGCTTGGAAGGTTTTGAAATGTTTAGTTATATTGCTTTCCTTATCAGTACCCATGCTGGTGAAGGCTTCTTAAAACTATTTGCCTACCGGTATGTCATATCCAAAATCTTTGTGTCCAATACCGAGAATTTATTTTGAGAAATACAACATAAGACATACCAAAAGATTACCAAAATGAAATGTTTGTTTCTTGTCTCCTTTTATCTTCTTCAAATTGTCAACTAGTTCATCCTTCAGCCATTCACATACATCTATTTTTTCATCATTATTTACCATATCATAAGCACTTTTAATGCAAAGACTAGAAAATAAGTTAAATCGGTTTGCATGTGTGGTCTTGTAACCTAAGATCATACTTATGAATCTGACATTTATATCCTTGATGTCATTTACTCTCAAAGATCTGCTATCAGATGTTGCCCCTATTAATGTCATGACTGTGTTGTTGGGTACCTTCTTTGTTTTGTCCGGCCTGCTACCGGTGGAGGGTAAACCTGTCACTGCCCTAATTGCTTGTCGAGTGAATTTGCAGACTGGGTCTAGCCAAATAAATTCTCCATGTGCCCTACTTAGGACAATTCTCACTACCTCCTCTGGAAATTCAGGGATGTTCAAGATTTCTACAAAACCTAAGGTCTCAATAACCTTCTATTTGAGTTTGACATTTCCATTCTCATCACAAATTATTGTTTTAAACATCTTTAATATTTCCACAAAACCTAACTCTTCAATATTGTAGTGAATATAAATTATAGGGTCTTCACCATAAGCTACTCCTTTAGGAATTTTTGAAAAAGCACCTATTGAATCATCTTGCTTAGCTATCTCGGAAATAATCTTGAAAATGGGCCTAGGGTGTTTTACAATTTCCACAACAGTAGGGTTTGCAATAAATTCTGGAGTAGAAAAGGAAGCCATTTTAAAAATACCTTAAGCTACCTGATAATGTTTGAGTGCTTGAAAGGAATTGCTTCACTTCTTCGCCTTGAATGCCTTCGCTCATATTTTTGTGCTCTCTACTAGTTTGAATGCTCGGTGAATTGAAATAGAGGGAAAACCGATGATTTATAATGAAATTTCATTCAACAACTGGAATAAATGCTCGTCGGTTAAGTGATAACTTAACACATCTGCTGGTAAAGAAGAAATCTATCTTCTCACCATCTACCGAGGGTAATTTGCATGATGTTCAACTTGCTGCAATACCCCCAAAGGGTTACTTCTCAGTTGGATGAAGAATTTCCTACCGGTGGAGTGATACTCTGTTCTATCAGTGAAGGAATAGTCTCATCAACATTCTAATCTGTCTTTCTAATCCATTGTCTTGAAAATTCTTGCTTTACCTCATCAACCTTTTCTTTGCCTTTCAAACTGGGTCCTTTATTGTTTACCGGTGAAGTCTTGCTTCTACAAAATTTTGCAATATGTCCAATCTTGTTACAAGCATAACATGTCACATTATTCTTTTGAATAGCCTTTCCATATCTTATGCCAGTTTGTGTTCTGCATTGATTAGATAAGTGCCCAAATCTTCCATAAACATAACATCTCACATTCATTCTGTAGTTTTCTGAATTATGACCAACTTTGTTGCATTTGGAACATTGACTGGTGGGTGCATTAATGTTTTGATTGTTTCTAGATCTACACTAATTTACTCTATGACCATACTTGTTACAATTAAAGCATTTCCCATTAAATTTGTAAGTATTAGGTTGTCTTACCGGTTTACTATGATCATGATTGTTTGCAGTACCAGAACTTTCACCAACTTCAAATCCAAGTCCATTAGTATCTCCATTAGGTTTCTGACTTTTCAGCATATCATCAAGTTCTTCTGAACTTTTCTTGAATTTCTCTTTATGTTGATTTGCAGTAGCCAACTCATTCTCCAGAATTCCCATTTGCCTCATAAGTTCAATTTTATCATGTTGCATGTGAATCAAATCTATCTTTAACATATCATTTTCATGACTGAGTCTTAGATTTTCATTTCCAGCATCATTGAGTCTCCTAGTCAAGTCATCTTCATTCTTCTTTTTGTCTTCAATGTCTTTACAAAATCTCATAGTCATGTCTTGCATTTCATTCCTCATAGTCATGTTTTCCTGCCTCATCTTGTTTACAAGCTCATTAAGAGTTTCCTTTTCATCATCATCACTTTGTATCTTCTCATGAAGTTCTTTTCTCTTATTTCTAGCAATAGTAAGATTCTCCTAAAGTCCTTGAATGAATTCTTGTGCAGTCCTCAGATCATCTTCAAGTTTGATATTCTTCAACTTCTCTGAATCATAGTCTACAAGAGCTCCTTCCAATTACTTTCTTAGGTTCTTCATCTGTACCGGTGTGAGAATCTTCCTCAAGTTGTTAGGCTTTTAAAAATAGAGGACCAAGCTCTGATACCAATTGTTAGGATTAATGATAGTCCCAAAGATACTGAGAGGGGGTGATGAATCAGTATCTAACTAGTTAAGAGAATATTTAACCTTATTAAGTATTTCACATTCCAAAATAATGTACCGGTAAATAAGAATTAATGCAATAAATAGGAACAGTAAAGATAGCATAGAAAACATACCATAACATAAGATGTTTAATAAGGAAACCCAGTGTGGGAAAAACCTCGGTGGGATTTGTGACCCACAATATTCACTCACTGGCCAATGAATAAATATTACTTACAATGAGGGGCCTACACATGCAAGAAGGACAACTGCCTAGTGCTCACTTCTCAATCTACAAAATGGAAGTCTCACTAACTTACAAAATGGATTATGAAAATCCAATACAATGTACTGCTTCAAATCTGTATCAACTATGCTAGGTTCAGTACTGGTTTATGCTCATACTATAACCATCAACCTTATACAAAATTTGTCATATGCATTCGCATATATCTCATCTTCTATTCCATCCACTATGCTTATTATCCTCTCTATCCTTATCACAAAATGATTTACAAGATCTCATACATATATGAGTCTATTACAATATTCCATGTCGGCTTTACAAAAAGATATTTACAATTAAATACAATAAACAAAATTTTATTCATGTCGGCTGGAGTATCGGTATGTATTGTTGTTGCTGTCGGTGAAGAGTCTGCCGGTGCCGGTGCCTGTCGGTGGTTTACCAGATGAATGTTGGGTGGCTGCCTGAAGGTTACCAGTAGGTTGTTGGTAGGTTGCCATCAATGACAACACCATCATGTCTCACTAGAGTGTAGAATGCCAACATAGGCCAGACCGAATACCTGAAGAGGAATCTTTATGATGATTTCTTGGACCAATTGAGGCCCTTGACAAATGATAGATACCAAGGGCAGAAATTTGTTAATGGAAAAACCCTAAGAGAAGGGTTAACTGATAAATCATATCGCTTGGCGGATGCTAGGATACCAATTACTGGGTTAGATATGTTTAAATTATGGTATGGACAGAGAAACTTAGATTCCCCACTCTCAAGTCCCTGGCAGTATGATTCGAGTAAATTAGTGGTGTTGAGTGTGTTCATGGATGTCGACCTTCTTAAGGTTTTTGCAAACAGATATGACCATGTCTCAAGGGTTATAAGGGGAAATGAAGGAGAAACTCTGCTAACAATCAGAAGAGAAGAATTCCAGGAGATTTTTGACTTATATGAACCATTTGCTAACTTAGTGCAAATAGATTTGAATGAGTTAAAGGCAGAGTATTATAAAATGAAGGATTTCATTAGAAGTAATTTTCTTCCAATGCATTTGCCTAGAGCAGGAGATACAACATATTACATTGGCCCTAGTTCAGAGGAGTCATTCCCTATTGGTGCTTTTGCTCCTTATTTTCAGGCTACCTTTTTCTCTCTATGTCATATTTTGGGTTTCAATCCAATTGTAGTTATGCCACCTAATTTCATGTATATGTCCATGCAAATTCAACATCCGAATTATACATTGGTTTTTTACTTTTCCCCATACCTTGAAGATAAGATTCATGAGGGGTTACAGATATTAAAAATGAAGTGGTTGGTGCTAGATTCTACTGGTATTCCTTGCTCATGCATATGTTCCTGTATAGGAACACAAATTACTTTGAAGGTACTATGAACCTCAAGAGGACAATTGATAATAAGGAAATTTCAGTGCAGCTTTGGAGCACGGATATGTCTTGGGACAGACAGGAGGCTAGTTTTGTGAGATTTGATAACAACTTTGCTTCTAGGTTGAGACAAAGGTTGACAGTGAACCCACCAAGGATCCCCAAGGAGTTGCATGATTTTGTAAGGCCTAAAGTGAGGTTTCCACTTGTGAGGATTGAGCATAATTGGGGGGATTTCATCCCTTATCTTGTTAGCACTGTTATTAGAATCTATGGTTTTTCTGGTCAGCCACATGTATTGTCTTTTAATGTTCCTTCGAGAATGGGTTTTGTTGAAGTAATATGGCAGATAGGGTGCATTCATGATAAGGAATTAAAGGGAAAAGGAAAAGGAACATTTTTTCTTGATTATACTATCATCCCATATTTTGTGATTCTGAAAGGAGGATATGAGCATTTTGACAAATTCTTTGCACCATATCATTTAGGGGTGAGCATATCTAGACACAATGACCCGAAAGGGTTTTACAACATTCTCAAGACAAGAATAAAAGGAATTATATTGCCTCATGAGAATAACTTTCCTGAGGATATAATTAGAAATGAGTTTGATTCCATGACTCAGGAGTGGAGAAAGAGAAATGGATAATTTTCAAGAAATAATGGGCTGCAATTCAGAAAATGGATCCAAGTTATGATCCAATAGAATATTTTACTCCATTTTGTGCTAAAGTCAATTTTGTTATGAACAATTTTGATGAGTTGAAGCTTGCATTGAAGGAGAAGAAGGCCAAACTTGAATAAGTTCATGGCCGACAAGTTGAAATAAGAGATGTACATCATCCAACACCCATCACTGTGGAGGAATCAGTTTTGATTCATCAAAAGGGATGCAACAGTCAAGATCATGACTTCCTTTGCCTCAAAGAACATATGGCATGATAGAAAAGAGACATGTTTATGAGTCTTCTCAAAAGAGAGCAAGAGAAGAAACAAGTGATAAAGAAGAGAGTAGAAGTGATAGTGGAGGATTAGTGAGGAGAAAAGTTAAAAGGATAATGAAGATAGAGCCTTCCCCAAAGGTGCAAATAAAGCCTTTTAAAGGAGTTAAGATCATTGATCTTGAAGACTCAGATAAATTTCCTTTGCCACCTTCATTCCCTTTTCAACAGTAAGGCAGGATGACGAATAAATGGAGGAAGATACGTTTCTAGAAACAAGTGCAAAAATGCAAATAGGTCCTATTTTTCCCCCTAATTTGGAGTTGGACCTCACTCCTTTAGATATTCAAGGTAAAGCTTTCAGGGATTCAAGGAAGGAGGCATGTGATAAGTTTCTTGAGGATGATACCTTTGTGAGAAGCCCGACCTTTTTGCAATTAGTATGGAAGATGAAAATTGAAGAATACAAAAGGAGAAGTGCTGAGAAAAAGGCCCAAAGGCTAGATAGGTCTAATCAAGAAAATCAAGAAGAGGTCAAGAATGAAATGATGGAAGAGTTTAAGAGAATCACTATAGATGAGGGCAGGATGATTATAAGTCAGGCTAGAGTTCTGATTTTACTAGAATGGGACATAGTAGATGCAGTGGCCTTTGATGCTATTCGGAAATCAAAAGGCCATCAATTTAGTTCAGAGGAGGAAGTAAGGTTGGCATTGAAAGGATCATATTTTGTAGATGATTATGCAACCTTGGAAATATGGGCATTAGAGGAAGGACCTAGAAAGCCTAACATTATTGAATTATATGCCAACTTAAGGGGAGGCCTTATTATAAAGAGAGCATCTGACACATCAAGTATGGAACTACAAAGTTGAATTTTGATGTTGCTAAATTAGCTCGTGAAACTTTAAAAAGAGAAGCTTTGGAAATGGCAGAGTTAATGAGAAAGTTTGATAATCTTTTCAATGATTACAATGCAGCTCAACAAAGGTGTGTGGAGTTACAAATGAGAGTGCAACTCCTTGAGAAAGGACAAATAAAAGTCTCCTCCTCTACACTTACAGGGACATCAGCGCCATCAACATCTAGGTCATCACTTTTTATCCATGAAGAAGAAGCAGTTCAACCTAACATAAATATTGGTATCCCCAGTATATCATTAGTCCCATATGATGATGACAAGCCTGAAGCCACTAGATCTACTGATCCAACTCAATCTTAGCTTTTTGAGAAGATTGTTGAATTAGAAAATAAGTTGAAGGAATCATAAGATCAATCGGTCAGGCAGCAAAAGGAGATAGTTATCTTAGTGCTAACTCATTTAAATGAAAAGTTTGATAGTAGGCATAATAGCATTCATACTTTGTATTCTTTATTATTTAATGCTATTCAAAAATTTGATGATGATAAAGAAGTGGCAATCCCTTTTTTCACAAAATGGTTGCAAAATGGAAATGAGCTTAGAATATTGTCTATAGCTTCCAAGTATCATGTTGAGAGGCCACATGCACTCCAACCAACATATTTGTTGCTAAAATCAATGCAGGAAGCTCAAATTTTGCAAGAAAATATAGAAAGAAAGGTAAGGGAATTGATGATAAATTTCAATGAGTTGAATGAAACTCTTTTGCTAGATATTAAGGATGAAGATGGGATAGTAAAGCCTCTACAATTTTGGAAGGCAGAGGCAGAAAGAGTCATCAGTACCCAAGTAGAGTTAATATGTGAAGGGTTGAACATGGATATGTTGGAGGATAGCATGGACAAAATAATTGCCACGAGGTCAATTTTTGAATCTTTTGAAAAAGAGGCAAATCAAGTAGCCATTAAATACACTCCATAAAAAGATAAATTTGATGAAGTCATGAGTTATGAATGGCAATCTGATGAAGAGTACAATGGATGGAGTAAGATGTATCTGAATAATGAATAAAGGTTGTAAACAGTTTGATATAATTATTTTTGTCTTCTAGTGGTGGATATGTTTGAACCAGAACAACAGCAATGGCAGTAAAATTCTTTATGAGTTTTAGAGAAGTGGCCCCAGATTTTGATTTTGAATGAAAGAAATCAAGGATGGAATATTTATGTAACAAAATGCAGTTGTATGTGATCATTTTGAGATGACAGGTGTCTCCTTTGGTCTAAATCTTGTTAGCTCCCTTGTTTTTATAAAAGGTAATTCAGGGCTATGTGATAGGGTTCCGATTTTGGTCCCTTGAGTGTTCCAAATTTCTGGTTCCAATAGCAAAGTCTAGGTGAAATGAGGGAATTGTAAAGTCATTTGTAGAGCAAATAGAAAGAGTCTTGTGTCTATTTTTTTGCAGGTTCTTGAAGGAGTTAAACATAAATTGTATTTTGACAGAGACAACTAAATTATTTACTAGCTATATAATTATAATTCATTTCTCTCCTGTGTATTATGCTACCATATTTTGAATGAATAACATCAAGGAATTTTTTTCATTCATTGCACTATTGTGTATGTAGTTTTTGTTCATGCTTTGGTCTAAGGGGCCAATTAAATGCTTGAGTAGAATTGCAAAGTGGTAGGGATATTGCAGGGATTTTGATAAGTAGTTTTGGGTTGGGGTTGCAAATGTGATGTATTCCAAGGCAATACTATCTTAGATCTATATGTTATTAGATAAATTTTGTCAGAATTCATTTTATGTAGTATGAATTCATGTACCCAATGAAGTAAGACACTGATTGTAGCTTGCAACTATCTTAGTGTTGACTTTTTGTTTGAAATCACCAACAATTTGCTATAATTTGTTGAATATCAGAATATTTTCATTATCATGTATGTTGCTAAGTGCACATAATCATCTCATGCTCCAAATTGGTTGAGGATCACTGAGGAATTTTCCATTCCTAAGCATTCTCCCTTTCTATCGAGCCTTTACATGAGATTATCTGCTTTGTTTTATGCCTAATTTGTGAGTATGTCATAGAGATCACAAATTGGCAAAGGGATTACCCTCCCGGGTCTTGCAGAGCTCAAAGTGCAGAAGGATTTGCAGATCCTTGTCGTAGTTGGTCCAATTATAAAAGATATTTTTAGTTGGAAGTGGATTTCCATAGGTATTTTGAGGAATCAACTTGGTTTCTTCCTCCCACAGTGTAAACCCATTTTTTCGGGCACCAACACTATGCTTGCAACAACACCAGTCACACTGCTAAGTATTGCAGAAGCGAAAAAATTAATAGGAGAGGTCCGAAAGTCAAAAATAAGAATGTGAAGCCATATGAGAAGGGAAAATAAAAAATGTAAGAGATCAGAGAGCAGATGAAGAAGACTGTTAGTGTCATGCCCAAACTTTTGGGCACAAACGGAATAATTTTTTTTTTTAAATACTTAACCTAATACAACTAACTTATTTAAAATAATGCAAGTCTAGTTTAGTCTTAACTATGTTTTGAGTAAATCAAACAACTAAATCAATTAGGCGATAAATAATCTAAGTTGAAAGCGGGATAATAATTCTCCATGAGAATTATTATTATCTCACCAATTAATAATTAAACACATTTAACAAAAATCTCTAATTAATTGATAAGGGTAATAATGACCCTCCTAAAGTCCTTTAATTGCCTAGGGTCTAAATTAATTTGCCCTAGCTCTTAGATTAAATAACCTATTAAATAAAATTTCCATAAATTAAAAATTCCTTATAATTTAAAATTTAAAGAGGGGGCCAACTTGACCCTACATATGTCATTTAATTTCCTAAGGATTCATCCTCCCAAGGATTTTTTTAAAACATCTTATTAGAATGCTTCTTCATATATAAAATAATTGAAAATGAATTAATTAATTTTACCATTAGCTATTTTAAATCCATATAAATGTAAAATTTAATTACATATATATATATATATATATATATAAGCAAGTGTGAGGAAATGTAAAGATATATTCTCATATATATATGTGTGTGTGTGTGTGTGTGTGTTTATATTCAAAGATTAATGGGTTTTTTTCTTTTTATATTTACTTTTAAAAGAATTCTAAAAATTCACCTACTAACCCTAAACTTTGTTTTAACACCCACACCACACATATCTTTTTTTTTTAAATCCCATGAGTGTTTGCCCTAACCCAAAATTAGGGTTAGGTCATGTGTGTGATAATTCTTTTTTTGTGTGTGTGTCATGTGTGTGTGTAATTTCCATTTTTTTTTCTGTGTGTGTGCAAGTGTGGGGAAGTGGCAGCCATGGGAGGCGGCGCTTATTATTTTATTGCCACGGTGGGGGTTTGGAGCTTCGCGCAAGGCCGAGCCGAGCGGTCTGTGGAGGAGGAAGGAGGGGAGCAGAGGGAGGTGATGGCGGGCGGGGTTTCCCCCAGGCGTCACTATGTTTATCCACAGTGCGACCGAGCGCCGTCCACTTTGGGTAAACACAGTGGCGGCCGGGAGCCACCACCACTGTGGTTGCCCACAGTGGGGGACCCGGTGCCGTCCACTGTGGGTAGCCACAATGGCAGCACGAGCCGTGCCATCCTCTATGCATAGCACAAGGGTTCGGCTCACTCCACAACCTGCTGTAGCATCATAAATTGTACGCACTTGCTAGGGTGGTACAATTTCACACCTAGTTTAGCACCCGCCTTGGCGCATTTTGCATTTTGCATTGCATTTCCCCTTTAGCACTTAATTAATCAAATTAATTAGGTCTAAGGTCTTATTTCATCATCTCCCATATCATAAAGTTGGGCCCTTTCATTAAAGTGTGCCCCTTTCATTTTATTCCTCCAATACATTATTTAAGCAAAAACCCTAATTAAGTCCTATTTTGAACTTGGGGGCTTGATTTCGGGGGTCAAAACATCTCGAAATCACCTGTAACTTCGGGATTCTCTCTAAAATCATCATATCCGACGGCCCTAAAAATTTGGTGAAAATTTGTCGGGACCATGGCGCCCGGCGTGCACATGGTCCCGGACATTTTTCTCGAAATTTTAGGAGCGCGATCCAATCATAAAATAAAGCTTAACCCCAAGAAATTGGCGGGAGATTCAATCTCTAGGTCGGCCAAAAGTTGAAATTAAGACCTAGGGTTTCATATATAAGAGCTCTCTTTCTTCATTTGAAAGGATCCAGAATTTTGGCTTTCAAGGACCTTCTATGCAGCGAAAGAGCAGATCTTTGAAGACTTCAACAACATTCAACATCCATCCATCAAGCATTTATCAATTTCATTCATCCATTTAGGGCTTTGAAGGCATTGAAGAGCAATAAGGGATCACCGACTGAAGATTGGCTTGTACCCCTCCCTTGGGGTTGGGTATGATTTCATGTTGTTTTCATGTCTTTGCATAAGCTTCATCATATCATTTGTATCCATGCTTTAGATCTCTTTTCATCTTGATTTGGAGCATTTACATTATCATTTACAAGCAATTAGGGTTTACTTTCTAGGTTGCTCTAGCTTGCTTACTTTCATTTTAGGATCTTGCACACACACAAGGTCTGCACACACATTACTTTTACAATACAACTTGGCTATTCATGGAGGTGGAAATCACCAAAGCGGGGGTTTGACTAAGGCAAAACCCTATATAGCCGCCCACCACACCTTTTCAGATATAAGTGCAGGTTTCAAAATTTGGACGACGCCGCAAGTTGCAGATCCGGAAGAAGCAGACCGAGACAGAACTTCACACCAAGTTTCAGAGCAAAAGACCAGGACAAGGGCGTGGGGCGCCTTGGTCTTGCCAGGACAGGGGCGCTGGGCACCCTGGTCCCTCGGACAGGGGCGCTGGGTGCCCTAGTCCCTCGGACAGGGGCGCTGGGCGCCCTGGTCCCTCTGTCAAACAGCAAGTTTCAGCATTTTTGACAGCTTTTCAGGTTGCAAAACAGCAGTTTCAGGAGTAGTTTCAGGGGCAGAATCAGAACAGTGGTGCCCACGCCCCCGTCCCGAACATTTTCACTCAGATTTTAACTCCGGGTATGCATTTGCATTCTTGTCTTGTCCTTGTGTTTACAGCTCTCCATTGTTTAGTTTCAATTCTGCAATCTTGTTATTAGTTCATACTTGCACTTTGGGGTTAGGAATTGAACTTGCATCATCTATCTATCATTTGCAACAAAGGAATAGAAATCCTAATAGGTAGCCCGTGGCTCTCTCTTCCACAAAAAGAAGTAGCCAATTGTGTGATACCTCTAGGCTCTTTCGTATTCCACAAATGTGTGATTGAAAGTGAGATTAGGGCATGTTTGCTTAGTGTCACTTTTTCCCCCACACACCTGCGTGGTGAAGTTTTTTTTTGCATTTACTTTTTTTTTTTTTTTAAACATTTAACATTTGTATATATATATATATATATATATATATATATATATATATATATATATATATATATATATATATATATATATATCACTGTTTTATTTTATTTTATTTATATAAGGTTTTTCCAGCATGAATATTTAAATGTTTAAATGTATGTATAAAAATATGTGTGTGTGTGTGTGTGTGTGTGTGTGTGTGTGTGTGTGTGTGTGTGTGTTAATATATATTTACATATAAATATAGGTTCATATAAAATCTCAATAACACTCATAGCCAAACTTTAAGTTTCTTTTCTGGTAAATTTTTTTTTTTTACATGCAGAAATTAACATGATCATTTACAGCATGATGATAGTGGAATAATTTTTTTTTTTTTCTTTCTAAAAGGCAAGAAAGAAAAGTAATTTATATTCTGCAACTAACATTTTAAATGCATATAAAACAGCAAGTTAAATGTAATCCTTTCTTGTATAACAATAAAACTTAATCTAGGTGCTAACCTCTTCTTTTTTTTTTTCTTTAAAATAGGCTACTACTATAAGATTTATTTTCTGCATTTAATGAAAGAACAAATAACAGACTTTATTTATTTGCAGCAGCATAAATAAAGCTAGAATCTAATGTGAGACTATTTCCATTTTGCTTAAGGGATAAAATGAACTTTTATTTGGTGAATAAACATAAATGAACATATAATATTTTCAACAGCAATAGGAATTTAACCCCAAATATAGACATGTTTCTTTTTTTTTGTAAAACTAACCAATAAGAAGAAATGCATTTCTTTAAGCATATTAAAATGCAAAGTAAATATTATTACAAATGGGTTTGAAAACCCAACTAGAATTCTCCTTTCCATAGGACTATGAATATAATATATACATACATTTCTTTGCTTTTGGAAAGTAAATACAACAATGGCTTCTTCTTTTTTTGCTACAAAATAAATACATTTTTTCATTGAAACTTTTCTGCAACTCAAAACAGCAACAAATCTCTTTATCTTTTCTTTCCCATCCATGCAACCTGCAATAAAATACAACTTGACCATGGAGTGCTCACCTCCTAGCCTAGGCTTACTAGAAGCCACCCCCGAGCTTGGAGAACCAAGCACTAGACGGGTCACAAACAAACAAACCCAACAACATAGGGCAACCACTCAACATGCACTTTCTCATCCCAAGCTACACTCTCACCACAACTTGTGATGATCTTTCCATGGGTGGAAGTGGACCAAATACCATTGGGGAGACTGCAAGCATAATACAACTCAATCCACCTCATGGCAAAACAAAATACAACAAATTCATCTCCACACCCTTATGCCCCCCAAAGTCATATTTTCTCCCCTTATGACCCCCAAATGCATACACAAGGCTATGCAGCAAGGGTCACAAAGGACACCCTTGAGATCACTCTCCATAAGGAGAGCCTCTCACCCAAGGTTGTCATACTTCTTCCACCCAAAGACCATCCTACTCTCCCAAGAGTAGGAGGCCTTGGACACTCCCAAAACAAGAACACATAAACAAAGAACAAGGAAAGGAAAACTTACATTTATCTCCTACAAAACATTTTACATATACACATCTCCTCATACAAGCATTTCTTTCTTTCAAAACAACATAAACTACATAACTAAAAGGAAGCAAAACCAACCTTAATCTACCAATAGGTATGATAGACTTAGTTGGGGATGAGCAGCCCAAATCCACACAAACTCTTCACCAACACTTCACCAAAAAATTTATCCTACAACTAATTTTCAAAAAAATTGCATTATCTCCAACAATGGAGAGTGGGTGATTACTCACTAAGTCCCTAATCCTTGCCTAAGAAGGCCTCTCTTACACTTCCCAACCCCTTGGGTAAGGTGAGAGTTCCCATTGGTTGTTCTTCCCAACCTCTTACATGTTGCTAAAACTAGAAAGGGAAAAGGTGAGAGAGGATGGGGAAGAGAGTTTGACATCAAAAGGGAAGGTTGTCTATCCTAGGAGGAACCTTCTAAGTTGAATTTTCGCTCACCTTGGGAAAACCACTTTTTGAGGTGACTAAACAGTCACATGGGAGTAGTCACATGTTTAAAAATACCCCTAACCCATAGGTATACCCTTTGGACCTTTGGAAAAGCCCTAAAACTGACCTTAGGAGTCCATTTGACCCCTCAGAAACCCAACTGAAGTTAACCTACGGGTCAAACCTAAGTTGACCACTCCCAAGACTCCCTACCCAAGACAAATTTGGGACCACACTCATTTGTTTGAATGGCTTTCGTGAAAACAAAACTCCCTCCAAGAGACAAGTCAAAATCAATGACACTAATCAGCACATGTGTCAACTGACACAATAAAATACAATATAAAAATCACACATGAAATTTGTCTCTTGTAGGATTACACATATACATAAAATCAATTTAACACTCATGCATCATTCACTTTCACAAATAAAATACAATACAAACGGGGTGTTGTCTCTCCAAATAGACAACCCCTGGCTTAACAAACGTACATAGGTCTAGGTTTGGTTCTCCATATTATTTCCATGGTCACATGGATAATTTTCCTGCGCATCTCAATTAACACATTAGTAATTCCAAATAATCACAAATATATATAATTAAACACATTAATTCCATTACACCTTAAACACTCATACATTTGACAATAGTAATTCAATATCTCATACATTCAAATTTGATTCCACATAAGCAATTATCATAATCCTCAAAATTGAACCATTCATATAATAAGCATCCTATTTCTATCATCAGAATGAAGTCCTGCAATTCCAATATTGACATACATCATTTCAAAATAATTCTATTCTAGCAACATATAAAGTTTCATAATCATAATGTATAAAATGAAGCATCAATATACATCAATGTGATCCAAATCATGGAATCATATAGGTTCTAAATCCATAATGCATAAAATAAAGTATCCATAATAGTCTCAATATGAAAATAACAGAAAATGTCGAGATGAGTCGGGGTAGGGCCTCACAGTTAGCAGCAATCAAGAAGGAAGACTGAGAGGGGGGGTGAATCAGTCTTCACCGGATTCATAGCAAATTAAACTTCCAAAACATAAACTAATAAACCACAATAATAACAAATAGGTAAATTAATCATCACAATGCACAACACCAATATTTTGATGTGGAAAACTCGGTTAAGGGAAAAACCATGGTGGGAAACTACCCACAATAAGATGATATTTTGCAGTAGTATGTGAAAATATTGCAATGGGGAATGCACATGCATTCATGCACACCACCTATAGCTCACTACTCAAAAGATATATGTTTGGAAGCCTACAACCCTTAGGAAAGTCTCACTGACTTACAAAATGATTCAGACTATAATCTAGAAGGAATGAATTGCAATAATAGCATCTACAAATGCCTGATGATAGTTCTGGTTAAGCACAGTTGTCTGCCTTGCAACACCAAACTCATTGCAACACTTCGTTGAATGATATATGTGTGTTCGCACATTTACCTCTCTCTGATAATGCAGACACAATACCGACACCAAAATTACATAAGCATCTCACCTATATATACAAATCATCAACCTTGATAACAAGGTCCTCTAAACCCTCAACCCTCAACTCATAATTACAAAAATTACATTACACGATACAAAGATCAACCACCGAACCAATATTGTGATTTACATTATAGAGCATGGACCTAATTCAAACTCCCAAACAATAACATCCACTAGAAATACTGCATAACTCATAAATTATCACCAGTTCATAGAAATCACCAAAAAATTGCCTAACGATCAATGCAGAATGCTAAAACAAATAGGACATGATTAGGAAACACCATCATGCATGTTAGAATCATCCAAAAAAGTTGTACAATCATCTCTTTACAAATCTTCATCGATCAACGTCTCAAAGCTTAGGAACACAACCAATCAGCAACTATCACAAAGAAAGATAACTTGCGGAACACCAAATCATGAACAATCTGAAATGAAGATAGACAAGATCATCCCAAACAGTAATCCAAAATCTCAACACAAGAGTTGATCACATCAGAATATACTAGAGGGAATACCAGATACTGCAAAATAGTGATCAACAAAACCGGACCAAACACCTTTTCCAATCTCACCGGAATAAGTCACTCTAACGGTGGACCATGGAGGTAGCTATACCAATAGAGCAGTATGGAAAAGGATACCTAATCAGACAATGGATGGGGTACAATGGCAAAGGACCTATAGGCAAGCATTAAGAAGGCATCACATAACCATTGGACCCTCCTTCATAGTTTTCCCAAGACAAAATAGGACTGGGATATGGACATAGTCTACCCCTGAGGGAAAAGAAGAATAAATATCAAAAACCTTAGCGGAAAGCAAAGAAGAAATACAACAAGGACTCATGGCAAGAGGCACTACACCAAGCAGCAGAAACAATAAGGAATGAGCAAGAACACCAATAAAAAGAGAAACAACAAGAGGAATTGGTCATTCAAAGAGAAGAAGCATCTTATGAGGAAGTACACCACATTCAAGAACCTATTCAAAACAAGGCAAAAGAACCTCCTGAAGAAGTCACTTATCCCCAAGGAGAGACAGTATATGAATAGATGCAAAGAGTACAATCAGGTTCTGATACGGAATCAAAGAAAACTACCAGACTGGTATCAATTATCAGGGATCTCTTTTCACCTTACAACATACCTGTCAGTAGCACTGAAAGACTCTGGGACAATAGTTCTGAAACATACTCTAATGACTATGAATGGGGTAGTTGTTTAAATGTTACTGAAGATATACCTGAAGGTGCTATTCATACACCCCTTTCTCAAGAAGGACAAGGCATAGAGTCTAGACTACTTGAATTTGATCCACAACATATCTACGAAGCTAAGGAAAGCGAGCAGCGTTACTACGAGCAAGTCTACATGAAAGATGATACCATCGAAGACCTCGACAATATCATTAAATTATCCAATATCCCAAACAACTTTAATGATTCCTCTATCATGACACTTACCGCAACTGACCTCGACCCACCCAATGACTCTTTACCACTCGTATTTCCTGATCTCATAGACTAGGATGAACCTGTAAACCATGACATACCTATTTTCCTAGATGACAACTCCATTATCCATTACCTATGTACTATCAACCTAAAAATAGACTCTACCAGCAAACAAAGTAATGATATCTGCAATCAAGAGGGTGCCAAGTCTTTCAGTCACAAAAATGAAAGAAATAAAGGGTCTAATGTTGAAAACCAGTCAATGGCAGCACTAGATCACAAAAAAGTCAAAATAAAGGATGCATCTGAGGGTGAAAACCTTTTTAAGGCACCTAAGGATGGGAGACTTGACACTCTTCCTGAACACTATCAAGAGCGATCACCCATATTGATTGAGCCCACTCAATCCATCAACATTGGTACAAAAGAAGCAGCCAAAAAAATACACCTAGCAAAATCTCTGACAGATAAAGAAAAACCAAACTTTGCTTGGTCCTATGCAGATATGCCCGGGATTGATCCAAACTTAATCATGCATCATTTATCTATTTCTCTAGGAGCTAAGCCAATCAAGCAAAAATTAAGAAAGATGAATCCACATGTAGCATTAATGGTCAAAATTGAACTAAAGAAGTTATTAGACATCGGATTTATTTGACCTATAGACTATGTTGAATGGATTTCAAACATTGTGTCAGTTTCAAAACTAGATGGAAGCATCAGGATATGCACAGATTTTAGGGATGTTAACAAAGCCTGTCTAAAGGATGACTTTCCTTTGCCCAGCATCGACATAATTGTAGACCTCACAACAGGACATGTAATGCTATCATTTATGGCTGATTTCTCTGGCTATAATCAAATCAAGATAGCTCCAGAGGATCAAAATAAAATAGCATTCACCTGTCCTTGGGGAACGTATTGTTGGAATGTCATGCCTTTTGGCTTAAAGAATGTTGGGGCAACTTATCAAAGAGAAATGACAACAATCTTTCATGATATGATGCATACCTTCATGGAGAACTATGTGGATGATTTACTGGATAAGTCATTTTCCCGAGTAGAACATCTGGGCATATTAGAGAAAATATTTCAAAGATTGGAGAAATTCCAAGTCAGGCTCAACCCTAAGAAGTGTGTCTTCGGGGTAAAATCAGGCAAATTATTAGGCTACATTGTGTCGGCAAAGGGAATTGAAGTAGATCCAGCAAAGGTACAGGCCATTATGGAGATGCCACCTCCCAAGAACATTAGCCAACTCAGATCTCTAAAAGGATGGCTATAGTCTATCAGGCGATTCATAGCCCAATTAGAAAATAAAAGTCTACCATTCAATCATTTGCTACATAAAAACATACCAATCAAATCGGAAGCCAAATATGTAGAATCATTCTATCAGATCAAGCAATATCTAATGAACCCACCAGTTCTAGTACCACCCATAGCAGGGAAGCCACTTATTCTCTACATATCAACAACAGACATATCATTGGGGGCATTGTTATCACAAGAAGATCAAGAAGGTAAGGAATGAGCTATGTATTACATCAGTAGAAAATTAAATGGATATGAGTTGAATTACACATTCATTGAGAAGGCTTGTTTAGCTATGGTATTCGCTTCTCAAAAGTTCCAACATTACATGCTAGCTCACACAATCAAGCTAGTAGTGAAAATTGATCCTCTCAAGTATTTACTCAGCAAAGCATCTCTCACGGGTAGACTAGCTAAATGGGTCATGATTCTCAGTGAATTTGATATCCAATACACAGAGCGTCGAGCCATCAAGGGATAAGTAATTGCAGATCAATTAGCCAAAGCACCACTACCAAATAAGCAACCAATGGAGGTCAAATTTCTAGATAGGGATGTCCTTACTATTACCACCAAGCAACGGACCCTATACTTTGATGGTTCCTACACTCAACATGGCTCAGGTGTCGGCATCTTGTTCGTCACTCCTGAAGGACACACCATTCCAAGATCATATAGACTCATGTTTCCATGTACAAATAACATTGCCGAGTATGAAGCACTGGTCATAGGAATCAAAATGGTTGTGGAATGGAGAATTACAAAATTGAAGGTCTATGGAGATTCCCAGTTGGTCACAAATCAAATCAACAATGAATATCAAACAAAGGATGACAAGTTATTGCCATACAAAAGAATGGTGGATGACTTCAAACAGTATTTTGTACACATCAACTTTGAGAAAATACCAAGGCTGGACAATAGAGCAGCCAATGCAATGGCTACTATCACTTCACTGCTACAAATTCCAGAACAACGGAGTCATTATAAGTTTCTAGTAGAGCAACTATTTTCCCCAACCTACGACAATTTTGCATCCCATGTTATCTATGCCTTAACTTGTTCAGACTCTCCTCTATACTGGACAATATATGGGTATCTTAAAACCAATACCCTACCCATTGACCTATCTTGGAACCAGAAACATAACTTTATTCGGCAAGCCACCTGTTATACCTTAAATGTCGATACCCTTAGCCATCGAGGTCTAGATGGTACTCTTCTTTGTTGTCTTGATCGTAATGAATCTGACTTTACTTTACACAAGCTTCACGAAGGTATCTGTGGCACACATTCAAGTTGTCCTACTCTCGCTAAAAAACTTCTGAGAATGGGATATTATTGGCCAACAATGGAGAAAGACTCTTATCAATTTGCAAAGAAATTTCCTAAGTGCCAAATCCATGGCAATCTTATCCATGCACTAGCATAGGAATTGTAGCCATTTACAACATCTTGGCCTTTCTATCAGTGGGGACTTGATTTAGTAGGAAAAATATATCCTTCATCTTAAAATGGACACAAGTTCATTATCATTGCAACAGAGTATTTTACAAAATGGATTGAAGCAATCCCAATGACCATAGTAACTGGAAAACAAATTGCCTCTTTTATTCTCAATTATCTGATCTGCAGATACGGCATCCCCAGTTCCATCATCACAGACAACGGGCATCCCTTCAAAAACTAGGATGTACGAGAACTATGTGAATGATTCAAAATCCAACATCATTTCTCTACACCTTATTACCTGCATGGCAAGCAGAGGCATCAAATAAAACAATACTGAAAAATCCTAAAGAAGACAGTAAATGATGCAGCAAAGGATTGGCATGTGCAACTCAATCCGACACTTTGGGCATACAAGACTAGCATCAAGACACCTACAGGAGTTACGCCATACTCATTAGTGTATGGATCAGAAGAAATTTTACCTCTTGAGGTAGAAATTCCATCACTCAAAGTATCTTTGAAAGGCCTCATTCCCGATGAGGAGTATCGGGTCAATGGATTGCAAGAAGTAGAGCTTCTAGATGAAAAATGCCAACATGCCTATAATCACCTCAAAGCATACTAGTAGCGCATGTGTAGAAGCTACAACCACAAATTCATCCCTAGAATTTTTTAAGTCAGTGATCTCGTACTCAAATAAAATTCCAAAAATCAACAAGATCGAGAAAAGAAGGGCAAATTTGAGCCTAACTAGTTGGGTCCCTATTTCATAATATCAGCCTATAGATCAGGTGCCTATCAGCTCACAACTTTAGAAGGGATGTGCTCGATGAACCAACCAACAACATCCATCTAAAGAAATTCTATACTTGAGTGGTCTAATGCATGGAAAAAGTGAAAATACAAAAAAATCAAAAAAATAACAAAAAAATCAAAAACAACAAAAAGGTGCAATAAAAACAAATGGTGAAAACCTAGCAATAGGTGCTACTTGTGAGGGAACAGCTCCTCTATCTATCATTACTCATATCTGTAAAGTGGAAAAATCAAACCCTAGTTGTTCTCCCCTCCCTAACTCCAAGGAGAGAGAAGGGAGGTCACTAGGGTTGATGGTTTTCACTTAGGAGAGACTTTACATTCAAAAGAGGGGTTGAAACCCACAAGATCCAATCCCACACAATGCAGGATTGGATTCTAAATGAGTTTCAAGGGTTAAGACATCAAGGATACCCTCTTTTGTAAAGAATGTAGATAGGATGATTGAGCTAGGAATGCATGTAAAGTAGGAAAGATTCACTTATAAACAGAGATAGGGATACGGGATGAAGCTGCGGACCTAGAATTAGCAGTAAAATGTCGAGACGGTGCTGTTCTGCAAATTTGAGTGAAAGTTGACGGGACGATGGCACCCGGAGTGCACACGGTCCTCCGAAAAATCCGTGAAACGAAGGTGGATCTGTTCGTCTCTGCACAAGGATTCCAGATCTTCAATTACACCCGCGTACCTGCAACCTACACATAGAAAAGAGAGGACGATTGGGGGGTTAGGGATTAGGGGTTTGCCTTTAGGTCAAACCCCGGTTTTGGAATTAACCAAGAAATGAGAATACTGTAAATGTAAATGTTTGTAATGTAAACAAGTACTAATACCTTGTTGTAAGAATGTTTGTATTCTTACATGCGAAGGTGTAATGTATGTAGTATGTTGTATGTTGTATGTGATCTCCTCTTCAATGGTTGAATCCTTGTCTTGAATGCAACACCTAGCCTTGAATGGAGACTTAGAATGCTCAATTGCTTGAAGGAATGCTTGAATGCTTGAATGTTTGAATGTTTGAATATCGCTTCCGCCTTTTGCATACATATTTCCTCCTCTCCCTTTTTTTGGAAGAGGAAATGTAGTTTATATACTTGTCAATTAGGGTTGAGAGACTGATTTTCCCAACCTTAGGCTGACTTGGAAACAATATTTTCCAATTTGCAAACTTAAAGACCTGATGCCCAACAAGAGACCGGGCCCAAAATAGGGCCAGGGACCAGGGTGTTGGGCGCCATGGTCCTGGGGGACCAGGGCACTGGGCACCATGGTCCTGGGGGACCAGGGCACTGGGCGCCATGGTCCCACCTCCCGGGACAGTAGGGTGCAAGTAGGGATCAGGCCAGGGTGCAAAAAGATGCAATTTTTGATGTCAGAAGCAGGTTTCGGGGTCTCCATTCAGGTTCAACATTGCGTCGCCATCGTGAAGACCCAAATGCAGTCGAAATTGCAAGTGTCACAATTTTAGGATGCTACATTTAGCCCCCACTTTAGCGGGAGTATAAGCGTACGCTCATACTTCCGGTAAAGTACAAGGAAACAACATTGAAAGACTTTCACCACATCAAGGAGGCAAGATACACCAAGCCCCTAGTGGACTAAGGATCTTACGACTTCGATTGACAAAGTAAAAGGGAAGATCACGAGGGAGAACCATGACTGTCAGTAGTAAGGTTCCCTCACTATGAGTCATGCAAGAAAGATATCAAAAATTTTCAAGGCAAAGCTAAATTTGTCAAGAAATTTTCAAGTATCTTGAAAAGATATGAACGGGATGTATGCCCCCCTACGTTAAAGCGATCGCACATGCCTCACCGGGGGTGATTGCTTTAAGGTAGTGATACATATAAGAAATGAGAAAGGAGCACGTTATCACAAGGATTTATCCCCCAAGTGTGAGATAAGCCCAAGGATAATAGACACAAAACATGAAGCACGAGGTGACTTTGCTTTCCTCAGGGTCAGTATGTTGTATGATAATTCATGTATATCATATGTATGTATGCATAATTGTTCTTCATTCCCCAATCAAGGAAGGTCACCTAGAAGAAGGGAACACATGTGTCTTTTGAGTCAACATGAGAGAGACCAAAAGAGATCTCAATGTTTTGCATCGTCCTCAAGTAGACAACACTAAGGACAACAAATAGAAGAATGAGAATAACACATAGAAGAAGTAACAAAAGAGATCAAGAGAGGAGGAGAGAGTCTGCTATGCTAATGAAACTAGTCTAGCACGTCATCTACCCCCCGATCTTGCTGATCAATATTTCGGGAAGGCAGGAAACACACTAGAGGAGGAACATCCAACACAGCAGATGGAGCTATCATAAGATCCAAACAAGGGCTATGTTCATATCCCAAGCCACGTTGTTCTTGTCTAGGAGCTAGGATAAGTGCTTTAGAAAATTTGTTAGATAAATGGTTATCAACATCAACATATTCATATTCACTATCAGAATGAACAGGAGTAGTATTTTCATCATGAATAATATTTTCATCTATATCATCATCAAGATTTATAAAAATAGGATCTTTAACTCACACAGGATCAAGACCATCATGCATCTTATGTTTAGGAGATTTTGGCTCAATTTTCGGTTGAGGAGAAAATGAAATAATACTGGCTGAAGGTGTTTTTGGGGATTGCAAAGTTTGAGAAGCAACTGCCTGAGCTCTAAGACGACGCTTTCGTCGGCGTTCACGTGCAGAATGATTTCATCTAGTCTTAGTAGGAAGTTGAGAAGATTGAGGAGGAGGAATGTTCTCATCCTTATCACTTGGGTGTTTAGGTTGTGGTCTCTTAGGTTGAACAATAGGAGAAGAGGAAGGTCTCTTCTCTCCATAAGAGGAAGGAGGAGGAACTGCTCCATATAAGGGAGGAATATTTGGTTTAGGAAGGAGACCAAGTCAATCATGACGAGGAGGTATAGGTCTACTTTTAGGAAGTTTATTAGTCATAGGCATAGTCACATTCATAGGGATGGGTTGGGAATCTTCTTGAGGAAAGACATTAGTTTTATCTTTCAAAGGAAGAACTTCCTTCTCAAGAACGATAGGAATATCAAGTTTGGGTGTTCTAGGTTCACTTAGAGATAGGATCATATCTTTTTTCCACTTTTGATAAGATTTGAAAAGATGATCACTTCACGGTGGAAGAGATTGGAATTGTTTAGGCCAAAAATAATCAATAGGAACGCTAGAAGTTCTTTCAGCTAGTTTAAAGAGACTATGATTGACAGTAGCAACTTCACCATTATGGGGAAATTTCAAACACTTATGAATAGGAGAAGCAATAGCTTTCATGGAAGATAACCAAGGATAGCCTAGCTTCACACGAAATTGTTCGGACGATGGAATAATAGCAAAGTCCACATCAAGGGATTTGTTATGGACCTCAATAAGTAATGTAATAGAACCAATTGTAGGAGAAGAAAATGCATCAAATAGTTTCACAACCACATTTGTTTCCTCATAGATCACTTGATTTAATTGCCAAGTAAAAAGAAATTCTTCAGTAATGACATTAACCATGCAAGAAGGATCAATAAGCACTCCACGGCAAGGTGTATTCTTAACTTTTGCAACTATATATAAAGGACCATCAGGTGCCCTGATAGTTTCAATGGAATCAAATGTGATGGAAAGTTCTTTAGGGATTTTTTGTTGTTCCACAAAGTTAATCACATTCGGAGTCATAGACACAAGATCATCATGTGAGACAGAGGAATCATTAGTATCAATCACATTAGAGGTATGAGAAGGTAATGGATCAGTAAAAATCTGAAGATTTTGATTAGGAGGAGCTACAGATGTGTTGCCTTTATCATTCACACCAGAAACAGAGATAGTATTATTATCAATCAAATCTTGAATTTTACCTTTTAAAGCAAAATATTTTTCAGTATCATGCCCAGGATGACGATGAAATTGACAAAAAGATTTGTTATCAAAATAGGGTGAGTTAATCTTTGCAGGATCTATTTGCTTTATAGGAGGAAGAGTAAGCACATTTTATTCCAATAACTTATTCATAATACTATGCAATGATTCATTCAAAGGAGTAAACTTTCTTTCTTTCTTGAAAAACTTAGAAATAGGAGGCACACCTGATGCTGCATTCACATTGTTGTTGATGATGTTTTCATTGAATTTAATTGACTCTCTGTTTGGTTTAAACTTCCCAAATGGTTGTTGACTACTATCACCCTTATCACTCGGAGCCATAGGATTTGCTTGTTCCATTTGACTCACAGTCAGTTGATAATTGTGAAGAGTTGTGCACAACTGTTGGAAAGAAGTAAACTCAGAAAACAGAAGTTTTTCTCTAATATCTTTTTGTAAATTAGAAATAAAGATTCTTTGAATATCATTGTCAGGTACTGTAAAAGAAATTTGAGCGTACAAATGCTTATATCTACCAATGAAATCAGTCACTTTTTCTTTAACACCTTGTTTACAATGCATTAAATCAATCAAAGTAACTTTACGACTTATATTGTTTTGAAATTGTTGAATGAAAGCATTTGCAAGTTGTTCGAAAGAATTAATAGAATAAGAAGGTAATGAGCAATACCATTGTAGGGCTTTATCTCTTAATGTTCTAGTAAACAGTTTTGCAAGCAACCTTTGGTCATAAGCAAAATCGGTATATATTGGTTGAAAGGTCTTAACATGTGTTAGAGGATCACCCTTACCATTATAAAGCTCCAAATGCGGAATTTCAACATGTTTAGGGGGGATAGCTCAAACAATGTCTAGAGAAAGTGGGCTCGCAACATCAAATGTGGGCACACTAAACTTAGATTGATTCATAGAGGCAATTTGTTGCTGTAAAGAAGAGACAGTTTGTGCAAGATTGTTAATGGTCGCTTCAGTCGAAGAGTTCATATTAGATGTGTTAGATTGTGATGGAGGTATTATGTTATGGAAAGAAGGTATTGATTGAGAGTAAGGTGGTGGGACACTATGATAGTTAGTCACAGGAGATGATTGGAAAGGAGGAACACTACAAGGAGGAATGGAATGATTAAACGAATTGCCCCCTTGCGTCATGTTCATTTGTGCTGATATAATAGGAACACTCATTGAAGGAATGAATGAAGAAGTTGGATTGAATGAAGGAAGAGGGTTGATTGAAGAAGAGGGATTGCCCCCATGACTGGTGATCATAGGTGGAATGTCTTGTATTGAAGTAGTCATTATGTTTGATGTAAAAGTAGGTATACTAGCAATAGGAGTTGTCAAAGGAATAGAATGATTAACTTGAGTAGGAGGTTGTGTATAACCTAAAGTTTCAGCACAACTTTTCATAGGCATCACATTCAAATCCACAATGTGTGCAATACCACGCAAAATATCAATTCCATTCTTATCACTTTGAACCATACATTTTAGACCCTCAATTAATGAAAGAGCTTCACTATCAGGGTATTCTTGAGACATCCATTGTCGAAAATCATCAAATTGGTTATCCAATTTTGAAATTTGTTCTATAGAAACCTCATGGAGAGCTTCTTCATCATTAAGAGGATTAGAGGAATTACCCATGTCCTCGTTAAAAAGGCCATTCAAATTAGGTTCCATCTCCTTAGTAATTAAAACTTGGAAAGACTTAATTCTAAGGCTTCGTCTAACAGGAATAGTGTAAGTAGGGCTTATTGTTGTAAAACTCATGCACTAAAGAGAGAGAGAAGATTTTGAATTTTAGAGGTAGCAAATTTCAATAAAATCAGCCAATCTCCTAGATTTAAGCTGTTAAATACAATCAGGACAATCTCCCGAAATTTCAGAAAAAATGTCAGGGACCGTGGCGAACGGAGTGCACACGGTCCTCGCAACTTTTTTCAAAATTTTCAGGGATGAAAGTTATGATGATTTTAAAGCTAATCTGAAAAAATTGAGTGATTTTATGATCTGTAGATAGGCCTAATTAAAGTTGCAATCTCAAAATTGAACCCTACCAAGATTGTTGAAAAATGCAAAATTCAAATTTTGAAAAAGAGAGGGAAACTGAAATTTTGAATTTTATGATTTTAGAGGGAATACTGAAAGCAATGCAGGCTTTGAAATTTAAAAGTTGACTTGATTTCATGCAAAATTCAAATTTGAAAGTGGAAATCAAAGTTGTTGCAATTAAACACTTAATTTCAAAAGTCACAAATTGTAAAAATTTGAATAAAGCACTGAAATTTCGAATGGATGCTAACACACTTTTCAGATTTAGTACAGTAAGGAACACAATTTTGATACAAATTTCAATTTCAACAATTTTTGAATGATTATAAGCCTTTATCCGAGCAATCACTAGACCAACTTTGACTTTAATTTTGAAAGTGTTAGAATTGATGAAATCAGCCAAAATTCTGGATTTTAGCAGAAAAATACAGTAAGATCTAGCTCCCGAAATTTTGGAAAAATGTCGGGGACGATGGCGCTCGGGGTGCACACGGTCCTCGCAACTTTTTTCCAAATTTTCAGGGATGAAAGATATTGTGATTTTATTGCGGAATCCAAAGTTACAGCCGATTTGGAGGTGTTTTGATCAGTGAAATTATCAGTCAAAGGTTGAATCAAGAGGGTTCTAAAAATTAGGGTTTTGACACTTAACCACTTAATTTTCAGAATTAAAGCACAAATATGAATTGACACTTTGCAATAGAAGGGTAGATCTGAAACAAGCATTAACAATTAAACATTTCACAAGCTTAATTACTAAAAAGAAAATTTTAGGGTTTTTATGCAATCAACCTCTAAAATTTGCAAAAGATCAAACATGGAAATGTAATTAAGGAAGCAAATTTTTCAGATCTAACCATGAATAATCAGAATTAGGATGTTCACGTCGGGTTCACCAAAATGTAAAGTGGAAAAATCAAACCCTAGTTGTTCTCCCCTCCCCAACTACAAGGAGAGAGAAGGGAGGTCACTAGGGTTGATGGTTTTCACTTAGGAGAGACTTTACATTCAAAAGAGGGGTTGAAACCCACAAGATCCAATCCCACACAATGCAGGATTGGATTCTAAATGAGTTTCAAGGGTTAAGACATCAAGGATACCCTCTTTTGTAAAGAATGTAGATAGGATGATTGAGCTAGGAATGCATGTAAAGTAGGAAAGATTCACTTATAAACAGAGATAGGGATACGGGATAAATAGAGATAGGGATATGGGATGAAGCTACGGACCTGGAATTAGTAGTAAAATGTCGAGATGGTGCTGTTCTGCAAATTTGAGTGAAAGTTGACGGGATGATGGCGCCCGGAGTGCACACGGTCCTCCGAAAAATCCGCGAAACGAAGGTGGATTTGTTCGTCTCTGCACAAGGATTCCAAATCTTCAATTACAGCCGCGTACCTGCAACCTACACATAGAAAAAAGAGGATGATTGGGGGGTTAGGGATTAGGGTTTGCCTTTAGGTCAAACCCCGATTTTGGAATTAACCAAGAAATGAGAATACTGTAAATGTAAATGTTTGTAATGTAAACAAGTACTGATACCTTGTTGTAAGAATGTTTGTATTCTTACATGCGAAGGTGTAATGTATGTAGTATGTTGTATGTTGTATGTGATCTCCTCTTCAATGGTTGAATCCTTGTCTTGAATGCAACACCTAGCCTTGAATGGAGACTTAGAATGCTCAATTGCTTGAAGAAATGCTTGAATGCTTGAATGTTTGAATGTTTGAATATCGCTTCCACCTTTTGCACACATATGTCCTCCTCTCCCTTTTTTTGGAAGAGGAAATGTAGTTTATATACTTGTCAATTAGGGTTGAGAGACTGATTTTCCTGACCTTAGGCCGACTTAGAAACAATATTTTCCAATTTGAAAACTTAAAGACCCGATGCCCAACAAGAGACCGGGCCCAAAATAGGGCCAGGGACCACGGCGCTGGGCGCCATGGTCCTGGGGGACCAGGGCGCTGGGTGCCCTAGTCCTGAAGGATCAGGGCACTGTGCGCCATGGTCCCACCTCCCGGGACAGCAGGGTGCAAGGAGGGATCAGGCCAAGGTGCAAAAAGATGCAGTTTTTGATGTCACAAGCAGGTTTCGGGGTCTCCATTCAGGTTCAACGTTGCGTCGCCATCGTGAAGACCCAAATGCAGTCGAAATTGCAAGTGTCACAATTTTAGGATGCTACAATATCTTTTGTAGCCAGATTCAAAACCATTAGCCATCGCCCAACACTTTATAAACAACATTATCCTGGACATACTTAGCATAGTCACTATCCTTGCTTATCTAAATATCAGTTCGTTATACCCCACCATGGCTTGGTAATCACTGTACATATCCACATCGATCGGTATCTATAATTAGGGGAAACATTCATCTGATTGGAAGCAAACAAGAATCACCGCATGTCAAGCAAATCCTGTCAAGCCAAAGCTCAAACAGCTAAGAAAGCAAAACAATGATCCAATTAACAACTTCAACACAAATGATGGATGATGTTTTGAAATATAAATTGTTTACATCTTGCATGAAGTTTTTGACTATTTTTGCACTTAAACCTTTTGAATTATTGGATCCCCTAAATTTTCTCAAGATGCATCGAGCTAGAGATAGTGGTTGGGGACTCTGATATTTTTTTAGTTTTTTGTCTATGAGGTGATCACTTGTATTGTGCAAATACTTGTCTTGTGACATGATTCACAACATATCACTAAAGACATTGTTCCACTTTGCACATACAAATGGTTCAATCTTGTTTGTTTATATGCAAGCAACACTCAGGTCATCTTGGTTCAATTATACCTCGACGCTTGTGCCATCTTGCAATATCAAAATCATGTAAATTTTTCTCAGGTCATTATGGTTCAATTATACCATTATGCTTGTATAAATTTTCAACATATCAATAGCTCAATGATGATAAACACACAGAAAGCTAAAACATGTGACTATACAGGAATGGCAAATGACAGAATGAGGATGATCAATTAGTTGCATATCATTTTACAATTAGTTGTATATCATTATCATACATCTTATTTTCAAGACACATCTCACAGCATATCATTATCATACATCTCATTTTCAAGATACATCTCACAGCATATCATTATCATACATCTCATTTTCAAGATACATCTCACAAATCAATATCATTGTATCTTCATCATCAATCATATTAATCAATATCAAATCAAAAAAAATTATCTGAGCATCACATCATCATCATAGAACCATCATATCTATGCATAAATCATCATCCATAAGCACATCACATGTGGATCGAAAAATCAATGTCATATATATATCTCCAAAATGGTCAAAATATACAAAAGATGTCATGTTTGTCGAAATACAACACAATGATCAAAATACAATAGAGACAAGTCTCTTAGGTATGACTATCTCCTGAGGCTGATGGTCTCGCAGCAGATGTCCCAGCTCTTGGATCTCTAGGTGGATCACATCGAGAAGGCCCTATAAAACCTCTTCTCTTTGTCCCTGACTAACTCCAAGGTGATCAACTAGCAGTAAAACTAGGAGCCCTCTGCTCTCTAGGGACTAGATCCTCATACAATCGCCTATAGTACTCAACCGGCATGGTAGTGTACTGTATCTCCCTTAGTGTGTCCCACATAAGTGCACCAGCTGTCACTCTCTGTAGTCTCTCTGCAAGCTCCTCTGCTCGACCCCGATGCTCTCTCTCTGTATTCTGCTCTGCGGTAATCTGCGTAATCTGGCGCTGCTAAGCAAGTACTTGTGCCTGAAGTTGCTACACTATTATCTCTAGGGACCTAATCTATGTGTCCTCTAGGTGGGTGGGTACCTAGACCTGAATAGGTACCTGTTTCGTAGTACCACCCATCCCTGTCCCTGTCCTAGGCATCGATGGAAGTAATACATCTGATCTCCTCCTCTAAGTCGATCGCCTAAACTCATTCGTCCCACCCACAACTACTATCACCTAGCCTGCTCGGCCAACTTCACCAGCTCCAACCACCAAACGTCCCCTCCCTCCCTCACCAACTGCTCTCCTGATTAATCCACCTCCTCTCCTTCCTCCATCTCCTCCTCCAATCCTCCCTCTATCTCCTCCATCCCCTCCTCTATCTCCTTGTCTCCTTCTACCACCCCCCCTCCAATCTCCCTCGTCATCTCCTCCGCCATCCCCATATCCCTCCTCCATCTCCTCTCCCTCATCTCTTCGTCTCCCTAACCTCTCAAGCTGCTCATCCTCATCATCATCAAAAGCGGCAATCATCTCCGCTGGATTTGATATCCGTGCTATGGCATGAGCCATGAAGAGTGCTCCAAACTCCTCCGTCATCCCAGCATCTACCACTCCAAACCTGAAGTCCCATATTTGTCTGGCCAAATGCATATACTCCTCCACAACCGATGCACTATCAATAGTCGGACCCCACTCTGGCACATCCTGCCTCTAAAGAGCATATGGGTATGCTCCCTACTGTACACCCTGTTGTTGACCATACTGCCGCTGAACTTGGTTGTGCAAAAACCTCTCAATGATAAAAGGTGTCCGCCCTATCAGGTATCGCAACATGTACACATAGGGCATCTCTAGCCCATCCTTCACCCACACCTCACAATCCATATAAGGTCTCCAGATGACCGTATCAATGTCGTCCAACACTCTCCTCCAATGCTCTAGCTTGCCCATCTTATGCTACCCATATGCATAAGCCCGACCAACTCACCTATCCCTATCTGCAAGTGGCCTCTCTATGGGAATGTGCTCGCAAGCCCACAGTTGTAATAATGTGACCCTGGTTGATAAACCATTGTATCCTAAATACACCACCTGGTGCAGATCTTTGTACAGATGGGCCAACATACATGACCCCCATGCAAACCTGTGACCCTGTGTCACCATATCCTCTAGCACCAATCCCCATCCCATTGCCAGTCCCTTCAACCTACGGTCGGGACACAAGAAGCCACCTACGAAACCTGCCAGTACAGAAGGTAGTGGAGCATAATAAAAATCTATAAACTCCTACCACGGGATCTCATATCCACAAATATGATCATCGTGGAATATTCAGAGAAGAGCCTCTGTCTCATCCTACTCTGTCTGCTCATATGGCAATAATTCCCCTATCACTAGAATCTATAGAATCTGATAACAGTCCTCTGGAGTGACTGTCATCTCGCTAGTAGCCAAATGAAAGGTGTTTGTGTCACTATGCTACCTCTCTGCCAAAGCTATCAGCAAACCCCAGTTTATGATATACTAAGGCATGTCCAACAAAGAGGATAATCCATACCTCTCAATGATATCCCTATCTGCCCATGTCAACCGAGCAATCAGAGACCATGGTCTAGGAAATCACTCTCGCGACTAAAGTACGCCAATTCGTTCCTGTAACAGCAAAACATGTCCAAATATTAGTTCCCACATCTATCTGATATGTCCAATCAACAAAATCAACTTGAAACAATAAAATATCAAATCAAGTTCCATATCGAACATCAAAATTCCATATCGTAAATCAAATTCAATATCAACTTGAAACAACGAAATATCAAATCAAGTTTCATATTGAAAACCAAATCCCTTATCGAATTCAGAACAAAATCAACTTGAAACAACACAAGTATCAATTCAAGTTTCATATCAAACATCAAGACCCATATCGCAAGCACCATATCGAGAATTCATATCAAAAGATCCATATCGAAAATGGAAGACCCATATTGAGAAATCACATCAAAGACCCCTAACACAAGCAACTCAAAAAAACATATCGCAAGCATCATATCAAGAACCATATCGGAAATCATGAATCGAAACTCATATCAGACATCACATTCCATGACAAGGCAAAAAACAAAGATCCAAATCAAAAGAAAATCAGGATCATCATTCAATCAATCAGCTTAGTACTTCAACAACAAAAGCAATTTCCCAATCTACACAAACTCGGACATCATCACAGCAAGCAGAAAATTGGCTAAACACACAAAACCAAAACACTTGGCAGACACCTACCCACCCCCGAATCATCTTCCATTCATCTATTTTTCCCCCACAACGCCACCTTTTCACTCCTTTCTAGCTAATTTTCTACTCACATGCTAAGAAATCACTCCCATGCGCTAGCTAAACTCGGCTACGCACTACAAACTTTACCCTATGTGCTAGGATAACCCTACACGCTACCAATAAGACCCTCTACGCTACCTTGTTCCCCGCATGCACTACCTTGTTATCCCTATGAGCTATCCTAAACCTACGATGCGCTACCCAATGACTCCCAGATGCTAACCTAGTTGATAAAACCTACGCGCTAACTGTTTTATCGTATGCGCTACGTGGTAGACCTAATGTGCTAAACCGTGAAAATCTGACACAAAAAATTAAAAATGTGATCAAAATCAACAAAACAAAAAGCGAAAGGGGCAAAATTTGGATGACTTACAAGTGGACCATATGTGGCAGGCCTCCGGTATTGACAAACGCGCTCGAATCGGTGCGAAGCATAGGGAACCAACATCTTATCACTCTCCAAGTGTCACTCTCACAAGAAGTCAATGGGTGCAAACAAAACAAATGAAGTCACTTTTAACCTTTTATAGGGTAAAAGTCAACTCGGGTTGGTAAGTGGGGCATGTATTTTGCTCATTTTTCTCACTTCGAACCCTACCAAACATCATTTTTTGGGAGATGAATCAATTAAACAACGCATTCAACACAATCAATTTAAAAATGTGATCACATCAAAAACGATTATCAACTCAACCAAATTTTCAATTTTTTGATTCATCTCCTAAGGGGGCATCATCAATATCATTTATCAAAACTGGGGCATGACATCGGCATCTCGATATATGACATCACATTGATCAAATTTTGGCGACACATCAATTTTTTCTTTGAATCGACATGTGCACACACGTCACTTCAAAGAGGGGCAAAATGTAGACGTATAAAAATGACCACTTTCCTAAGTGAATATTTAATGTTCAGTTTCTTCTCATCCCTCTATTTAATTAAATTTAATTTAATTAAATCATTCACATTCATCTATTTGATTAAATAAGTTATTCAATTTATTTAATTAAATTCACCTAGGTCTTTCATATCATTTAATTGAATAAATCACTTTATTTAATTAAATCCCCTTTCTACTCTTTTTAATTAAATTTACATTTAATTAAATTGTTCACCTCAAATAAATAAATCTAATTTATCTATTTAAATCCCCTACTTGTATTTATGCAAGTTGCATCTATTTTTGTTGAAATAAAGCAATTTATTTTAATTAAAATTACCCTCCATCCACTTGCATTCTCCTACATCTCCCACTGGCCTCTCTAAACCCTCTTCTAGACTCTTCTAATCACTTCTAAATTAGCCTAACCCATCTACTAAATATTGTCACATCCCTAAACAAAGGGAAGTCACTTCTCAAACCCTCAAAGTCTTTGAAAACCATTAAAGGCTTTATGTCTTCAACAAGTTAACCTTGAAAGTCTTCCAAACCATTAATGGTTAACTCAACCCTCTTGCATGATTAGAGACTTTCTCTCTAACTCAACCCACATCTAACCCAGGGGTCTCATTAAGCATTCATTGCTTTGACCATGGTTATCCCTTTAACCCTTTCACAAGAGTTTATCCTTTGGGTAAAAGCTTTATCCAATGGGTAATCCTAACCTAACCTTAACCCTTACCTCCTAAGGTAACCATGAGGTCTTCTCAAGCATTTAATGCTTCTTACATCTCCTCTCAAGTAGTCTTATGTTGATAATTGTCACCATTTCATTGGTGAGAATTGAGTGCATGGATTGATAACTTTCAATCCTGGCCCTTGTTAATATTATCCAATCTTGACCCTTCATTGCCCTATTTTTCCTATAAATAGAGCTCTCATTCCTCCATTTTAAAGATCCAAGTCTTTAGCATCACACTTATAGGCATTTTACTAAGCATATCTAGTCATTTTATCAAGCATTTAGTCTCTCTTTGAATAGAAATAATCTAATAAACATTTTAGAAGCATTTATATTATCATAAATAATCATATTAAGCTATGTATCATGTTAGGATAGTTCTTTTACTAATCCTTTCATCTTATCATCATATACATGCTAGTTTAATTCATATTTGTTAATAGCATGCACATTTAGGATTGCATTCATGTTAGATTGATCAAACATCCCTCATTCTCATGATTGTCATCCCTATGTCACTTTGCTCAGTGATCTGAGAGAAAAGGCATTGGCTTGAGGAGTCTTGTGAGATAGAGAGCAATGGAACATCCCTTGGGAAGTTGAGCTATTCCATATAGCTCCATAACCTGCACCAAGAGTCCCAATGGTGTGTGGACTTGTCCTGAATTTGTATTTTTTGTTTCATTGCACAACATTTCCCATACACAATGTCATGAAAAAAGACTTCAACAATCAAAATATTATCATTTTCAATTTTAAAGTACAGATTACTATCAGCAAAACCTTTGACAAATCCCAATTTTAGCAAGTATTTATCTAATCTAGCATACGAGGCTCTAGGGGCTTCTTTCAATCCATAAAGTGCTTTCTTCAATTTACATACCATGTCTCCATCATCTGATGGTGAAAATCCATCAGGTTGTTCAATATAAACTTCTTCTTCCAAATCACCATTCAAAAATGCAGATTTGACATCCATTTGATATAACTTGAAATCTGTATAAGCAGCATAAGCAAGCAACAATCTAACAGCTTCAATTCTGGCAACCGGAGCAAAATTTTCTTCATAATCAATCCCTTCTTGTTGTGAATAACCTTTGCAAACTAGTCTGGCTTTATTTCTAACTACTTCACTGGCTTCATTCAATTTGTTCCTAAAAACCCATTTAGTACCAATAACATTTTTATCCTTAGGTCTAGGCACAAGTTCCCAAGTATTGTTCTTTTCAATCTGATCTAACTCTTCTTCCATGGCTCTAATCCAATTATCATCTTTACAAGCTTCAACAACATCTTTAGGTTCAACTTTAGAAATCAAACATATTTCTTCTACAGCTAACCTTCTTCTAGTCATTACACCTTTATTCTTATCACCAATAATCTGATTTTCAGAATAATTTTATCTTACATACCTCAAAGTCTTCTGATTGTTCTAATTCTCAGACTCGGGCTACTGAACATCCTCACCAACAGCAGCAATAGTCTTTGTCTCTACCAGATCATTCATCTTAGGCTCTTCAGGCTAAATAGGAGCTAAAAAAACATGTTGACCTTCATCATAGGCTTTGATCTCCTTCCCAAGGTTTTCATCCACCTTCACACTTGCACTCTCAACTATCTTTCTCAATCTCTTGTTATAGCACCGGTAGGCTTTGCTATTTGTAGAATATCCTAAAAAGATACCTTCATCGCTTCTAGCATCAAACTTTCCAATATCCTCATCTATCTTGATATAACATTTGCTACCAAAAACTTTGAAATATTTCACAGTAGGATCATGACCAAACCAAAGCTCATATGCAGTCTTACCGGTATCACCGTTGATATGAACTCTATTGAATGTATTGACTATAGTGCTAATATATTCTCTCCAATAGACCTTTGGAACATTTCCTTTAATCAACATGGTTCTTGTAGCATCTAAAATAGTATGGTTCTTCCTTTCAACAATCACATTCTGTTGTGGGGTCCTAGGACCAGATAACTGTCTTCTGATTCCATGCATCTCACAGAAAGAAATAAACTCACTGGAATAGAATTATCCACCTTTATCAGATCTCAAGAACTTCAACAACAATCTGAACTTAGTTTCAACTTTAGCTTTGAATATCTTGAATTTATCAAATGCTTCTTATTTTTCCTTCAAAAAGACAACCCACATCATTTTGGAATAATCATCAATTAGTAACATAAAGTATCTATCATCCTGCACACTTCTAACATTTGTAGGTCCACACAGGTCAGTATGAACAAGATCTAACAATCCATCTTATGTGTACCATTTACTTTTGAAAGAAATTCTTGTTTGCTTACCCAACTGACATTCCTTACATACTGGATTAACAGGTTTAACAATCTTAGGCAGATCTCTAACAACATGTGTAGAACTGATCTTGATCAATGAATCATAGTTTACATGACACATTCTTCTATTCCACAACAAACTCTTATCTATCTTAGCAATCAAACAAACTTTTCTCACTAGCATTAAAATGAAAAATGTTACTATCAGTCTGATGGGGTTCACCTAGTTTGCTAACACTTCACCTAGTTGGTGTTGCTCAATTCCACCAACTCTTCAGGCCTAATTGCACTCTATACCTCCAATTTCTTCTCAATATCTTCTAGGTATTTCTTCTTAACCATTCCAAGGTGTTTGCTTCAAGTGTTTTAGCTAGGAACCCTACCAATTCACAATGCTTCCCATGTGCTCATTATGGTTGTCTTGGCTTCAACTTGTCAAATTGACCTCCTACAGTTTTGAGTTGATGCAGAGGTGTGGAGGTGGCTTCTAACATGTTTTGAATAAATTTTGTGTCCATTTGAGGTTTTAAATCATTTCCCTCCTTACCAAATTCACCATTTTGCCTAGAAAAGGGCTACAAGGAATTAGCCCTATTAGGCCTCCAAAATCTGGTTTTCTAGGGCTTGAGGGAAAATGGTCCAAAAGACCCCATAGAAAGTTTGGATTTTCTTCAATGAATCACCTAACCTCGAGTTATTTTTGTGGTTTTGGTTCCTTACTCCACCGTACAATGTCCTAACCCCAAAATGAGGGTTTTGAAGGGTTTCTAGGCCTTCTAACTGGCAGTGACTAGTCAAGTTGGTGTTTGGGAAACAAATGACTTTGTCAAGGCTTCCCCTTGCATTGGAAAATCTATACTAATTTCATGGACCCCTCCAAAATCTTATATGGTGGTTTGGCATTCACCCCTATAGTTTGCACTTCAATTTCACCATGTCTCCTCTAGTCGGGTTTCTCTTGGACTCGCCTAGAACAAGGTGATAGTCACATTAAATTTCATCTCCAAAACTTGTCCCTGCATATGTACAATTTACAAGTGGTTTCCTTCCATTTCCCAACAGGTCGTGATGGTAGCACGTGTGGAATTCATGGGGCAACCATTTTACTCAAAACTACTATATACAAGCCAAAATTGGCTATTTGCAAACCAAAACAAGAAAACACTAATGAAAACTAATTACAAAGCTTGAAATGAAACTAAATGCTCTGAAAAACATTAGAGAAACTTAATCCGTAACTGGATCAATGGATTCAATCCATTTGCATTTACAAAATGAGCAAAACAAAGCCAAATATTGTCAAATAGTCCGAAAATGGGTAGTTTCAGATTGTTGAATTTACAAAACAAAATCTCCAACCTTGGTAACCATGAAAGAGAGTATTCTTATAGAATTCCCCACATGTGGATTATTTCTAGGGTGTTGTACAATCCCTAACTCCATCGCTAACCAACTTAGGACAAAAGTTGTCATGACAACTTTTTGTAACTTTGCACTTTTGCACTTTTTGGCTTTCTCAACCTATGAGACCTATTCCAAGCCATCACACATGACTTTTAAAACATTTATAAGACTAATTTAACCCTCCCTAATTCCTATACCAATTTTTCACACTTTTGACCATCAAGAAGGTCAACTACCTTCTCAAACCACTATTTATGCATAAAATGCAAACCTAGAAAGAAACTAACTCTACTAGGCCTACATTTCACTCATCACACTCACACTTGGACCCTCCTAGAGTCCTTATTCTCTACCTAACTTGGCTAGGGTCAATACAAGCTAAAATGAGAAAAGTCTTTAATCCTAAGTCCTAGGTGCTCCTGCACCATTCTCCCAAACAAAAGAAAATCATGTCACCTCCTTGGGAATCAGATTTTGATCAATGCCTAGCTTCAAAAACTCTATCTCAAACACCCATGTAGCTTCAGCATCATTGATACCCTACCATTTTATTAGGTGCTCCCAATTGGTTTGATGCCTTGTCTTCTTGGCGATCCTTGAACTCAACACCTTCTTGGCCTTTGGATTTGGTTTGGCTAGTAGTTGAAGGTTGTTCACATCATCTGATACCTCTAAGTGACTACAATCTGAACCTTGAATTGGTCCCTTGTATGCAACTAAGTCTACTATGTTGAAAACCAGTGGCAATCCTATGTCACTAGGTAGATCCACCTTGTATGCATTTTCTCCATACTTAGCTAGAATGGCACATGGACCTATCCTTCTCATTTGCAACTTGTTAGGCACTCCTTGTTGTAGCCTTTCTTTGTTTAGGTGCACCATGACAAGATCTCCCACTTGAAATTGGAGGTTCTTCCTTCTTTCATCAACTTTTTGTTTGATTTTGCTTGTGTTCTCCATCAAGGATTGCTTGACTAATTCATGTACCTCCTTCATTGATTGAGCAAAGTCCTCTCCATATCCACTTCTTGTTGTTGCACTACCTAAGTCTCTCAACTCCAAAATACCTCTTGGGTGCACACCATAGACCAATTCAAAAGGGCTTTTGGTGGTAGTCCTATTCATGGTGTCATTATATGCATATTCAGCTTGTGAGAGTACTTGATCCCATGTCTGACCATATTCTTTAGTAAGGCACCTTAATAAGTTTCCCAAGCTTCTATTCACCACTTTAGTCTGCCCATCTGTTTGAGGATGGTAGGCTGATCCAAAAGAGAGGTTGGTGCTAAGCTTTTGCCAAAGTGTCCTCCAAAAATGACTCATGAACTTTTAGTCCCTATCTGAAACAATGCTCATTGGTAAACCATGTATCCTTACTACCTCTTTGAAGAACAAATGAGCTATTTGGCATGCATCATGAGTAGTCTTGCAAGGCACAAAGTGAGCCATTTTGCTAAATCTATCCACAATGACATAAATGCTATCAAATCCCTACTTTTTCCTTGGTAAGCCTACTACAAATTCCATACTAATGCATTCCCAAGGTCTATTTGGTATGGGAAGAGGTTGGTATAAACCGGCATTTGAAGAAGTACCTTTGGCCTTTTGGCAAACTATGCAAGTCTCCACATACTTTTTCACATCTTGACTCATCATTGGCTAGTAGTAATACCTCTAAACCAACTCTTGAGTCTTATTGACTCCAAAATGTCCACTAAGGCTGCCATTATGCTTCTCTTGTATGAGATTTTCTCTCATTGAGCCTCTAGGAACACAAACCTGCCCACCTCTAAACAATAGTCCATTTTACAAAGTAAAATCAAAGTACTCACTATGGAAATGATTTTGATAATCCTTACACACCTTTTAGGCATTTGAAAAGTCTTCATCCTCCGGCTATAAGTCTCTAAAACTATCAACTCCTATGCTCCTCAATTGGATTTCTTGGACTGTCAAAAGTCTCCTGCTTAATGCATCAGCAACCCGGTTTAACTGCCCTTTCTTGTGCTTAATGGTGAATTTGTAGGCATGCATGTACTCCACCCATTTCATTTGTTTATGATTGAGTTTTTCTTTTGAGTTTAGAAAACTCAATGCTTGGTTGTCTGTATAGACTACAAATTCCTTAGGAAGGAGATAGTGTCTCCACTTCCTCAAAGCCTGCACTAAAGCATATAACTCAAGATCATAGGAGGAGTATTTCCTCTTTGCATCACTTAGCTTCTCACTACGGAAGGCTATTGGTCTTTCTTCTTGTCTTGGGATAGCACCTACTGCAAAATTGCTTGCATCACATTCCACTATGAAAAGTTTCTCAAAACTAGGCAAAACTAGCACCGGTTGAGTAGCTATCTTCTCCTTCAAGGTTTCAAAACCTTTGTTTGCTTGTTCACTCCACTACAAATTTTCCCTCTTTCCACATCTAATGGTTTCTAACATTGGTCCACATATAGCATTGAATTGCCCAATGAACTTCCTGTAGTACTGAGCTAGTCCATGGAAGCTTTTCACCTTTGTTGTTGACTTAGGAGTAGGCCAATTTACTATGGCTTCAACCTTGTTGGGATCCATCTTGAGGCTTCCTTGAGACAACACAAACCCAAGGTAAACCAACTCCTTCTTAACAAACTCAGACTTATCCAAGTTCATGGTTAGCTTTTCATCATACAATCTTTGTAATACATCTTGCAAATGATTAATATGATCTGCCCTATCCTTACTGAAAATGAGAATATCATCTAGGTATACCACCACAAATTTCCCTATGAAGTCCTTCATCGCCTCATTCATGAGTCTCATGAAGGTTCTTGGAGCATTGGATAAGCCAAATGGCATTACAGGCCACTCATAAAGACCGTCTGTAGTCTTAAAGGCAGTTTTCCATTCTTCACCCTCCTTAATCATATTTTGTTGATATCCACTTTTAAGGTCAATCTTGGTAAAGTACTTGGCTTCCCCTAAAAATACATTAAGTCTTCTATTCTAGGAATTGAGAACCTATATCTGATGGTGATCCTATTTATAGCTCTAGAATCAGTACACAATCCCCAAGTACCACCTTTCTTTGGGGCTAACACGGTAGGGACAACACAAGGGCTAATGCTTTTCCTAATTAGGCCTTGGTCTAAGAGCTCTTGGATTTGCTTGGCAATCTCAAAATTTTGTTGGGGAGTCATTTTATATGCTGCCTTATTAGGCAAGGATGCTCCGAGAATGAAGTCTATTTGATGGCTTATGGTTCTTTTAGGAGGTAAGGTGGTTGGTTGTCCATCACTTACTATGCCTTTGAATTTCTTTAACAAATCTTGCACCTCTATTGGCAAATCTGGCTTTTCTTTCGTGTCTTCCTCTTTGGGATTCATTACTAGTGCAAACCATATACCTTCACCTTCCTCAAGTGTCTTCAAGAACTTTTTTTCACAAACCAAAAGAACATTAGGACCTATTGTCCTCTTTTCACCTTCCTCAAGGATAGACTAAATCTTGAATGTGACTCTATCTTTCTTGAATGAGTACGCATTCTTGGCTCCATCATGAATAGCTTGTCTATCAAATTTCCATGGTCTTCCCAATAGAATATGGCATTAATCCATGGGTAGGACATCACATAACACCTTGTCCTTATACCTCCCAATGGTAAAATCCACCCATGCTTGCTCACTGACTAGGACATGTTGGCCTTTGTTCAACCAAGTGACTCTATATGGGTTGATGTGAGGTATCCTTTGCAATTTGAGCTTACTCACTACCTCTTCTGACACAATGTTGTCTGTAGACCCTGAATCAATGATCACTTTGCAAACTTTGACCATAATCTTGCATTTGATCCTAAATAAGGACCTTCTTTGGCTTGGCTCTTCTTTGACCAGTTCTTTGATTTAGTTGTCACCTACCTCTAACTCTAAGGCAACCTCTAAAGTCTTGCTACTTGAAGACTCTTCTTGAAGATAGTTCACTCTTCTTTCACTACCATGTGTGATGATCCCTTCTCTGAACACCTATATGTTGGATGACCAAGTTGGTTGCAATGGTAACACTACATTGTTGCAAAGTATGAGGAACCTCTGCCTTGGCCACTAGATCTTCCTCTAAAACCATTGTTTGATCCCCTTCCTCTGTTGAATCATCCTCTATTAGTCCCACTCTCTTTCTACTCAGTGAGTTTAGACTCTCCTTGTGTTCTTTGTTCAGAACTTCTTCCTCCAAAGCCTCCCCTATGGCCTCTATTGTCTTTTCCTCTACCTCTGCCCCTATTGTTGCTTGAGTCATGTCTTCTTTTCAATTTTTCCTCCACCTTAAGGGAAATTTGATAGGTTTTATGGACTATTTTGGGGCTCATTAGACTAATTTCTTCTTGGATGTTCCACCGTAGACCATTTAGGTACCTAGCAACCTTGAGACTCTCTTCTTCCACCGCATGAGATCTAAGGCTAAGTTTGTGAAACTCCTCCATATAACTATTGACATCAAGGTCTTTTTGTCTTAATTTTTGCCTCTTCCTGTGACTTTTCACTTCATAGTCATCAGGGAGATAGACTTCTTTGATTTTGACTAACATCCCTTTCTAAGAAGAGATGGGTGCTTTGCCCATTTTCTTCCTCTCATCTTGCACAAATTTCCATCATGTGAGAGCAGCTCCTCTCATCCTTGACTTGGCTACCTTCACTCTTTGGGCTTTAGTTATTCCTTCACATTCAAAATGGTTCTCCATGCCTTCTATCCATTCTAGGACCACTTCTGCCTCCATCTTACCAGTGAACAATGCCAATCCTTCTAGTGATTTACCACTTAAGGCCTTCAATGCTTTCAGGAAAGGTTCTTATTCTAGTTAAGGGTTAGATTCAGGTACTTTGTCAATCTCTAACACTTCTTTACCCTTCCCTTCTGCTCCTTCTACCTTTACCAACACTTCATCTGCCTTGGTTTATACCTCACCAAGCTTACTCTCCAATTCTAGCAACTTCTCCTTTAGGAGTCTATTCTCTTCTTTCTGATCATCCACTTTCTTTCCAACTCTGCATTGGTCACCATGTTTTTGTCTCCTACAGATTCCACTGAGGACATCTACTCACCTAGCCCAAATCTTATAGGCTCTGATACCAATTTGATGGGGTTCACCTAGTTTGCTAACACTTCACCTAGTTGGTGTTTCTCAATTCCACCAACTCTCCAGGCCTAATTGCACTCTAGACCTCATAGTCCTTCTCAATCTCTTCTAGGGATTTCTTCTTAACCATTCCAAGGTGTTTTCTTCAAGTATTTTAGCTAGGAGACCTACCAATTCACAATGCTTCCCATGTGCTCATTATGGTTGTCTTGGCTTCAACTTGTCAAATTGACCTCCTACAATTATGAGTTGATGTAGATGTGTGGAGGTGGATTCTAACATGTTTTTAATAGCTTTTGGGTTCATTTTATATTTTCAATCATTTCCCTCCTTACCGATTTCACCATTTTTCCTAGAAAAGGGCTACAAGGAATTAGCCCTATTAGGCCTCCAAAATCCAGTTTTCTAGGGCTTGAGGGAAAATGGTCCAAAACACCCCATATAAAGTTTGAATTTTCTTCAATGACTCACCTAACATCAAGTGATTTTTTTGGTTTTGGTTCCTTACTCCGCCGTACAATGTCCTAACCCCAAAATGAGGGTTTTGAAGGGTTTCTAGGCCTTCTAAGACTAGTCAAGGTTGTGTTTGGGAAACAAATGACTTTTTCAAGGCTTTCCCTTGCATTGGAAACTTTGTACTAACTTCATGGACCCCTCCAAAATCTTAGATGGTGGTTTGGCATTCACCCTATCTCCTCTAGTCGAGTTACTCCTGGACTCGCCTAGAACAAGGTGACAGTCACATTAAATGTCATCTCCAGCACTTGTCCCTACATATGTACACTGTACAAGTGGTTTCCTTCCATGTCCCAATAGGCCATGTTGGTAGCATGTGTGGAATTCATGGGGCAACCATTTTACTCAAAACTGCTATATATAAGCCAAAACTGGTTGTTTGCAAACCAAAACAAGAAAACACTAATGCAAACTAATTACAAAGATTGAAATGAAACTAAATTCTCTGAAACACACTAGAGAAACTTAATCCATCACTATATCAATGGATTCAATCCATTTGCATTTACAAAATGAGCAAAACAAAGCTAAATGTTGTCAAACAATCTGAAAATGGGTAGTTTCAGATTGTTGAACTTACAAAACAAAATATCCAGCCTTGGTAACCATGAAAGAGAGAGTTCTTATATCATTCCCCATGTGTGGATTCTTTCTAGGGCATTGGACAATCCCTAACTCCATCGCTAACCAACTTAGGACAAAAGTTGTCATGACAACTTTTTGCAACTTTGCACTTTTGCACTTTTGCACTTTTGCACTTTTTGGCCTTCTCAACCTATGAGACCTATTCTAATCATCACGAATGACTTTTAAAACATTTCTAGCACAAATTTAACCCTCCCTAATTCCTATACCAATTTTTGACACTTTTGACCATCAAGAAGGTCAACTACCTACTCAAACCACTATTTATGCACAAAATGCAAACATAGGAAGAAACTAACTCTACTAGGCCTACATTTCACTCATCACACTCACACTTGGACCCTCTTGGAGTCCTTATTATCTACTTGACTTGGCTAGTGTCAGTACAAGACAAAATGAGAAAAGTCTCTATGCCTAAGCCCTAGGTGCTCCTGCACCACATTCCTAGTTCCAGATGCAATTTCTATGCCAGATGCATTCAAGACCTTGTATTTACCATCTTTGAATTGTAGATCATAACCCTTATCAACCATTTGTCCAACACTCAAAATATTATGCTTCAAACCTTCAACATACAAGACATCATCAGTGTTATGCTTACCATCAAAAGAAATAGAACCTCTCCCACGGATTACACAGGCTTTGTCATATTCAAATCTGACTATTTCACCATCATACCTTCCATGCTTACAAATTTATTTTTGCCACCAATCATGTGGTGTGAACAACCATTTTCTATCACACATTCACCTTTTTCTTCTACCTTAGTAGCCAAAGCTTTCTCCTCAACAAAGCAGCTAGTGGAATCAATAGGTGTAGGAGTATATTCTTTAATGACAATAAACACAACTTCATCTTCTTCTGATTCTTAATCTGTAACACCTTCATCTATAGTATAATAACGGTTCTTTTAGTTCATAAAATTTTGGTTAGACTTATAAGGCTTATTATACTTCTCATGCTTCTCATATCTATCATTTATATCAAACTTATCAAACTTATCATCTCTTTCATACAATCGTTCTCTTCGGACATCTAGAAACAAAATATCCTATCTTATTATAAGAAAACCATTTTAACGGCAACTTTCCATCATATTTATCGGCACCTCCCAGCAATCAATGCTTCAAGATCATCAAGCTCTCTCTCTTTCTCTACTATCTCTCCTTTATCTTTCATATCTAGATATCCTGCACTCATCAGGATCATATTTCTCCTTACTGGACATAGATGTTGATGCTTTGAATGTTGTCTCAGACTTTTCATGGGATTAACCAAATTCACTTATCTCAAATGCAATAAGTTTTCCAACTAATACATCTCTTTTCATGGTAATTACACTCTAGATCTCATCAATATCGGTAACCTTATGTTTATAAGTAGGAGGCAAAGATCTTAGTACCTTAGCAACAATCTCATCTTCTTCAATCTTTCCATTGGCATATTTGATACCAAGGACAAGCTCATTCACCTTAGCCATGTATGAATGTATGTTCTCATCATCTCCCATCTTCAATGTCTCATAATTCTTGCAACTTGGCAACTTTCACTTGACTATCACCTTCATACAAGATCTCAAGCTTCACCTAGATCTCATTTGTGGTTTGAAGCTCCATAACATTTGTCTTTTCAGAATCAGTCAAGGAACTAAGTAATTCTTCCTTCACTCTGATGTTGTATTCAGCTTCCTTAATCTCATCAGGAGTGGATGGTCCATTCTTAGTAACAACATAGGCATTCTTAGCAATCTTACAATAATCTTCTCCAAGACATTTCAAATGCACCTCCATCCATTTCTTCCATATAATATAGTTGCTTCTATCAAACCTCAAACTATCCTTCTTGAAAAGAATAGCTTGAATTGTCATCCCAGATCTCCTCAAGTCATTAAGCTTCTACTGAAGGATCTAGCTCTAATACCAATTGTTAGTAGCAATGAAGAAGGAAGACTGAGAGGGGGGGCAAATCAGTCTTCACCGGATTCACAACAAATTAAACTTCCAAAACATAAACTAATAAACCACAACAATAACAGATGAGAAAATTAATCAGCAAAAAACACAACACCAAGATTTTGACATGGAAAACCCGGTTAAGGGAAAATCCATGGTGGGAACCTACCCACAATAAGATGATCCTCTGCAGTAGTATGTGACAATATTACAATGGGGAATGCACATGCATTCAAGCACACTACCTAGAGCTCACTACTCAAAAGATATATGCTTGGAAGGCTACAATCCTTAGGGAAGTCTCACTAACCTACAAAATTATTCAGACTACAATCTGGAAGGAATGAACTGCAATAATAGCATCTACAAATGTCTGATGACAGATCCGATTAAGAATAGTTGTCTACCTTGCAACACCAAACTCATCACAACACTTCACTGAATGATATATCCTTGTTCACACATTTACCTCTCTCTGATAATGCAGACACAATACCGACACCAAAATTACATAAGCATTTCACCTATATATACAAATCATCAACCTTGATAACAAGGTTGGCTAAACCCTCAACCCTCAACTCACAATTATAAAAATTACACTACACGATACAAAGATCAACCACCGGACCAATATTATGATTTAAATTACATAGCATGGACCTAATTCAAATTCCCAAACAATAACATCCATCGGAAATCCCGCCAAGATCAATCGCAACACGCTACACCGTCAAAAATACTGCATAACACACAAATTATCAATGGTTCATAGAAATCACCAAAAAATCGCCTAACGATCAATGTGGATTGCCAAAACAAATAGGACACAACTAGGAAACACCATCAAGCACGTTAGAATTGTTGGGTGAATATTTTCTCACCAGCGTACCAATGACAAAATATGTATTTCACACACAGCTATGTTGAGACAAAGTCTCTCCTCTCATCAAGGGGAGGTTCCCTGGTAGAATTTGGGTATTTCAACAACTTTGAAATTAAATTCGGAGGTAAGCTTAGGGCAAGCAATTCTCTTTTTTCATAATTAATGTATTTTCTCTTCACTTGGTGATATTTATTATAACTCAATAAACTTAACAACTAAATAAAACTTCTTGATAAAGATTATTAATATCTAGACAATCATGTAAGCTCAAAGTCTTACGTGAGTGCAACTTATTATAATATCCACACTTACAACTATAATCAAAACTTGTAGCTCAAAGTCTCCAAGATATGATTAATTTTCCTAAAAAACTAAGAGCAAATAATAGCAATACAAAGCTTACTAAGTAATCACTTGACTATCGGAAGATTTCCCAAATATACAAATAGCACAAAGTCTACTTATCACAATTAGAAATTTCTCTTACTCACATAAACAATAATTCCACCAATATCAAGGAATTAAAGAACACATATAACCAATGAACATAGGGACATTAACTCATATAAACAATCTTCGACCCAACACAAAGTTTGGAATCAAATGGAATTGCTCTCTTTATTTATTTGATTGAATCTTCACAACAAAAGCTCAAAGTCTTAGTTGAGGCAAAAAATTCGGCAGAGTTTTGCTAAGCATAATAAAAGATAAATATTTACAAAAGAGGTCCTCCTTATATAGGAAATTAAGTTGAGAAAAAGGTGGGCACAGTTGACTAATTCAACTGCACAATCCCACTTGACTACAACTACTGCATAAAATAAAAATGCAACTGCAAGAAAATTTGCAGTAAGAAAAGATGCAACTACATGAATTCTACTTAGTGTCAATGAGGACACTTTATTCTTCATTTTCTTCCCTTTGCATTTACTTGGAGAAAGATCAGTCATCCACCAAAATTTGCAACATTTACATCATGAAAATCGACATTCACCATCAGATCACCAAATTCAAAGATTCAGAATGATGCCTGAAAGATAAAATTACCCTTAGACGAAAGATAAAAAATCAGCAGATCGGGTTTTAAAACCCGATCTACAGTTGGACAAAACCTAGGCTACAGGTCGGGTTTCACATGTACAGAAAATGACCTGCAGGTCGGGAAAATTTTCCCAACCTACCAATAGACAAACCTACAGGTTGGGAAAAATTCCTGACCTGCACATAGGCAGCCCTGCAAGTCGGGAAAAATTTCCTGACCTGCACTTAGGCACTACAGGTCGAGAAAAATTTCTCGACGTCCACATAGATAGGCCTGTAGGTTGGGAAAAATTTACCGACCTACACTTAAGCATTGTAGGTCGATAAAAATTTCCCGATCTGCATATAGACAGGCCTGCAGGTCAAGAAAAATTCTCGACCTGCACTTAGACATTGCAGGTTGGGAAACATTTATTGACCTGCACATAGATAAACCTACAGGTCGGGAAAAATTTACTGACCTGCATTACTTTGCAAACCAAAACTGCACTTCGGGTTTTAAAACCCGACATGTAAGAAAACACAAAAAACACTGCATTTCGGGTTTTAAAACCCAAAGTGCAGTCAAAAGATGAAATAAAAGATCAAGGCAAAAACATGAAAACAACAAAAAAGAAAATGCAAATTGACATGACTTATGAGGAAAGTCAATTGACCTTGGAGGACGTGAGGTATGAAATGAACTAGTTTTGTAGGGTTGGCTCATGATTTCGGTCATGTTGGAATCGATGACAACGAGAATCATCGAGAATAGTTACATATTCATCTCTTTTCAAATCTTCATAGGTCAACGTCTCAAAGCTCAGGAACACAACCAATCAGCAACTGTCATGAAGAAAGATAACTTGTGGAGCACAAAATCATGAACCATATGAAATGAAGATACAAAAGATCATCCCAAACAATAATCCAAAATCTCCACACAAGATCTTATCACACCAGAATAAACCTAAGGGAATACCGGATACTGCAAAATAGTGATCAACAAAACCAAACTACAAAACTGGACCAAAAACATTTTCTAAAATCACCAGAATAACTCACATGAATATGTTGACATCAATGACAACAACATATCCTAGCAACATCAATGAACAACCAAATCAAACAATTTCCCCAATAATCCAACAAAAGACTTGGGTGAAGAAGAGCGATAATGATGCAAGAAGTGGACCTACACTTGATTCCAGTGTTGGAACCTCATCCGGTAACTAAGCTAAGGCATTCGGCCTTAGGGGGAGTTTTTTATGAAATTATTACAACCCGCTATTTGATATTTGTACGTGTTTTTGATGGTCACTGATGCATTTTCTGGAATATTTGAGCCAAATTGAAGGTTCGTAGAAGAGAACTCTGTGTATGCAGGGTGTCCGAAAGAGTCAGGGTTAAAAAGCATTTATTATACCTAAAGGTTAGGTATGTGGCAGATAAAAGGTGATCCAATATTTCATTCTCACTTTTCATTCAAAGTGAGAAAGCAGCAAAGCGTGGCGAAAGTGATTTTGCTGAGATAGAGGAACTTGTTAAAGAGATCTTGCATCCGGTTGAAGATTGAAAAGGTATTTATCTAAGTTGGAACTTTTTTTAGTTTGAAACCTAAATTTTTGATATGGCATCGACTTGTGTTGCGACTCCACTGGTATTTGAGGTAACTGAATGAGCTAGACCAAACTTCAAGAAACATCCCTACAAATTGATAGAAGATGGTCCGAACGATGCCTTTTCATCAGTCCCACATGGAGTCTTGCATGTGGAAGATATTAGGGTTTACTGTCACTATAACATTGAAGAACTTGGGAACACTCAAATGTTGAAACTTTACACAGATCATATGATTAACGAGATGGGAAACCTGAAACTAGAATTCAAGATGCTTGAGGAAAAGGGCTTTGCACAGTTTGTGAAAATTTTAGTTTTTAATGAACCAGAGTGGGTCTGGTATATCAGGAGTAGAATTCATGGTGATTTTATGTGGCTCAACAAACCACACAAGATCACCAAATCAGCAATCAAGGTGGTGACCTGTATGAATTCGACTGGTGAGGTACCTAGTATAAGAAATGTGAAGAACTAGACCATAACAGAAGCAACGGATTCACAATTTGACAAGAGGGTAATGACAATCGGTGATATAATTGAACATGATGTCAGATTTGCATCGATGGTAATAGGATACAAAGTTTATCAATCCAGCCATGACAATTCAGTATCTGCTATGACCATCTATGTTGCCTATCAAATCTTGAAGGAAGGTAAGGCATACAATTTGTGTGAAGTGCTTTAGAGTGAGCTCTTGAGCAATTTGAAGAAAATCAAGCAAGATAAGAAGCATGTTTTCAAATTTGGCACTCTGATTATTTGTCTATATTTCTACTTTATGAATGAGATTTTGAGAGTAGGAAAGGTTCAGAGGGCCTATGACAAGCCGGTGGTTGTTCAAATCAAAGAGACACTTCAGAGTCTAGGAAATTTTCAAGCCCAAAAAATCTTACTTTGCAGATGTTATCATTGTTTAAAAAATGGGTTTTCTTTCCCCATAAGCAGCTAAGTTTTTGAAATTTTGAGTTAGACACACTATCAAATGCTTCAAGTCTGTGTTAGGTCTTAAGGGTTTAAGGTTTTAATTTTAAATCGTTCAATGTTTTATCAAAAAACCCTCTGGTTTCTATTCCTTCGTTACTTTATCCACTTAAGTAACGGGTCTTGGGGTCGTAAGAGGTGTCCCCCCATGTCTTTTGCCTAGGCGGTCATTTGAATTAATTGTAAAAATTCATGCTTTATGTCTTTTCTTCCTAATGTTGTCAGGCCCAGTAAGTTGCATGCAACTTTCAGATGGATCTATGGTTTTTGCTATTTCATTAGGTGAAGTTGCACATGGTTTAAGACCCGCGAAATGGTGAAAGGGAGAAGCATTCTAAATGGTGCGCATTTGGTTCAGTTTAAAAGGGCTTCATCTCGCTCAGGATCTAATGGCTGGTTATTTCAAAGTCGGAACTTGCAAGTAAAATACCTTTCACGAAATGGTGAAAGCGTCTGGTGGGACCCTGCAACAAAGACTTTCCAAGCAACTAAAAGGTGATCAAGTCCCATTTGATCCGATGGTTCGCGTTGTTTCGTAGGGTGAAGATGCTCATGTTTTAGCTTTCACGAAGTAGCGAAATGACATGGCACTCCAAGTAGATAGTCCAGCTGGTCGAGGGGGCGAGTAAGATGATGGCATGTGGCAGAGGGTCAACATAGTCAGCAAGTCGGATCTAAGGATTAAAAGGTGGGTCCCAGAGGTGAGTCATGTCGCGGGATAAGAAATGACCTGGTAGATACAGGTGTCAAGGATGAGGTGGAATCAGATGTGTCCTCTTAGCAAATGAAAGGTTGACATGTCAGTTTAAAAGTGACTAGATGCCAGGTAGATGGAGTTGAGTCAGAGGGCCCACTTCTGCCAGATTCGATTAAGATTGTTAAGCATCAAGCAAGTCAGAAATAAGCTAACGGCCCATGTGAATTTGCAATGGTAAAGTGCTCATTTTATGCCTTGCGAAACAGCAAAAAGGTTTTTGGGCCCCGAAGACGGATAAAGCATGAAGTTAAAAAAAAGATCAACTCTGATTCAATCTGACGGCCCGCGTTATTTCGCAGTTGCGAACCAACTGAAGGATATGCTTCGTGAAATAGCGAAAGGAAAAAGGGCTCATCCAGGTGTAATACTATATGGTGACATGTCCATGGACACGTGGTTTTAGAAGAAGTTGAGGGCCCACCAAGGTGTAACCGGCAGTTATAAGGGAAAGACACGTGGCTGACGTTGAACTAAACTCGAAGAGTTTTCCACGGCTAATGGTTGACTGCCACGTGGTATTCAGTAACCAATGACAGAGTGGCCTAAGTGAAGCAAGCATAAAGGTATCCCTTAAGGATGATCATCTCCAATTTGATCCAACGCTTCACGTTGTTTCGTGGCCCGAAGTTGAAAATTGTTTAAGCTATGCGAAATAGTGAAAGACCGTTAGCAGCCAGGATAAAGGTGCGGTTAATGAAGAAGCTGACAGTCCTAGTGAGAATTAAATGCCGAGTAGTTAAAGTTTCATCCAACGCCTGGCACAATTTCATGAAAGAAAAGTGCTCAAAGGATAAAGCCCGCGAAATGGCAAAAAGGAGGTGGGCTCGGTGCTAAGGCAAAGCTGTTTAAATCGATGTAAAGGTCGATCAAGTTTCCTTTGATCAAACGGTTGGCGTGATTTCATTTAATGAAATTGCCCAAAGGTTATGCTTTGAGAAACTACGAAAGAGTGAAAGGAAAGAATGTGCAGGTATGTTGTGACCCATTGGAGCAAAAATTCGAATTCTCTCATGAATTCAATTCTGAAGGGACGGCTGAAGCATGCAGTATCAATGTCGTAGTTAAGAGCTTGAGTACCATATATGATCTCCCATTGATTGAGTAAAGGTATCATTCCAAAGAATTGTTGTAGAGGAGTGGTTGCAGAGCTATTTTCTTCAAATACAAAGAAAATTCATTTAGTTGCAGAGCAGATTCCTTCAAGCTAAAACAGGTTTTCTTGTACTCTTGCTTGGTAATTTCTTAGCAGTGTCTGTTAATTGAGGTCTTGATTTTGTCATAGAACCAGTTGGGGTAATAATTACATTGCTTGCATATTCTAAAATGGCACCTAAGAGAGAATTTTCCGGGAAATTTAATTACCAAGAAAGGGCCATTTGTGATGATTTTCTCGAGCAGTTGACATTGTCGACTAATCAGGCATCAAAAGTAAAAGAATTAGTGCCAAGAGCTCCTCGTTTGAAGATAGGAGAAGGGTTGTATGATAAGGGTAACTGGTTGAGAGATCCACAAGCTGGGTTGTCTGGGTTGGGGTTGTTCAAAGTTGGATTTGGCATGAGAAATTCCCCAGCCCCGCAGAATAGCATCTAGGAGTTAGATGTTGGAAAATTGGTAGTTCCAGGAGTATTCATGGATATGGATCTCCTAACTCAAATCGCACATAATTATGATCTAGTCACAAGGAGCATTAGGGATATAAATGGAAAAACCCTCATTGAAATCAATAATGAGGAATTCAGAAGTGCTTTTGGGCTTAATGAGTTTACCAATTTTCTGGAACCCATTAATTTCAAATCATTGGCTCAAGTATACAGTGCATAGAGGAACCACCTTAGAAATGGGCCTCTTAAGGAATACTTTGTGAAGATAGGTGGGTTGACAGTTGTAGGACCCAACACTGAAGAGCCCTTCTCATTGAGTCTATTCACCCTTAGGGCTAAGGGAGTGTATTGGTCACTTTGCCAGATTTTGGGAGAGGATGCTGAGGAAAATATGCCCAATCATTACATGCTAATGATTGCTCAAATTCTGAATCCTTCTCTTGCAGTAACCTTTGATTATGCTTCTTTTATTACTAATGCTATCCATGGAGGGTTGATAGGAATAAAGAATGGAAAGGTTGATAGGCCTTTCGGATGGTATTCACTCCTCATGCATCTGTTTTTGTTCAAAGGTTGTGATTATTTTGCAAGTGGAATGGACCTTACAAAAGAGAAGGATGGAGAAAAGATGCCAGTGCAACTATGGAGTACAGTGTTGTCATGGGATAGAGATGATGCCAGTTTCTTAAAATTTGATAAATATTTTGCATCAAAGATTAGGACTCTCCTCTACTCAGAAAACCCAAGAATCCCCAAGGTTCTTTTGGAATTTATTAGACCAAAAGAATTTGCAGAAAATATAAAAATTGTCCATAATTGGGGTGATATTTACTTATACCCTATATCCACAATATTCAGAGTATTTGGTTTCAGAGGCACTCCATTTTTATTGCCCTATCAGGTCCCTCTCAAAGTGGGAATTGCAGAAGTCCTCAAACAAATTGGTAGTGTACAAGAGGCAGAGCTGACAGACAGGGGTAAAGGGACTATTTTCCCTACGGTCACTATAGTCCACCAATTTGTAATAACCAAGGGAGGTTTTAACTATTTTGAGGATTTTCTCAAACCTTATCATTTGTCAACTACAGTGTCCAGGTGTGCCGATCCTGAAGATTTCTTTAATGGCATGTTTAGAAAGAGAGCAGTGTGCAGAGGAAGACCCCATCAGCTCCAGTTTCCTGAAGACCTCATTAGAAATGAGTTTGATCTAGATGAGCAGGAGTTGAGGAAGGAAAAATGGGTGGCTTATAAAAAGGCCTTAGATTTTGTACATCAGTTTGATACTAGCTATGACCCATTGTCTAGCTTTTTCCCTTTTGAGGAGAAAATAAAGTTTCTAATTCTTTGCTTTGAGGATGTAATGCAGACTCTGAAAGAAAAGAGGGAGGTTGTGATAAAAAAAAACCCTAAAAAGGAAAGAATGGTTTTAAGTAGGTCTGCCCCTACTATAGTAATCCCTCCTGGTGACTATACATTGCACAAGAAGTCTAATTATAGTGTGTTGATGCCTATAACAGGGGAGCCCTCTACCTCCAAAGGAAAGAGGAAGATACAAGATGTCATTGACATCCAAAAGAGCCCAAAGAAGTAGAGAGTAGGAAAAGAAGTACAATCTGATACACCCTTGTACTCTCCATCCCAATCCCCTATTCATATAGGAGATGAATAGGAAGCAACTGAGCAGCTGATACAGTTAGGTAGCCTGGGAGAAATAGCCTACACATATGATGAAGTGGAGGAAGGAATGCCAGAAGAACCCCCTATTGCTGAGATGAACATCACTACTAATGAATTCAAGGGCCAGGAGTGGGATCCTGAGATCAAGCAGGCTAGTGATGACTTCTTGGCTGACAATAACTTTGTTACATCAGGAGCATTCATGCAATTTGTATGGAAGCAAAATATTGACAAATATAATGCAAGATGTGAGAAGAGAAAAGGTGAGCAGCCTCACAAAGATCTAGCTCTTGTGGAGGAGGAAATAAAGCAAGAAATGATAGATGAGTTTAAAACCATCACTCTTGAGCAAGGAAGAGATATGGTGGCACAAGCTGGAGTACTCATTCTCCCTGAGTGGGACATAGCAGATGCCTTGGTATTGGAGGTAGTGAGGAAAGAAGCTAAACCCATGGAGGGAATCACTTTTAGCAAAGACAATGCTGCATTGGTCATGTGGTCCCTCAAAAGAGATGAAAATAGGAGAAATAAGGACACCCCAGGGTCAAGTTACCTTGGTGGGATGATAGTAAAAAGAGTGCAAAACACAGGGGTGGTGGAAGCTGCTAGCACTGTGCTAGAAACTACAAAATTTAGTGTTGCAGTAGCAGAAAGAGAAGCTAAGGAAAAAGCAGACCTCCAAGTCAAGTTGGAGACGATTTTGAAGGTTTACAATAGTGCTAAGGAAGAGGTAAGAGGTAAAGATAGCATCATTGCTAAGTTGCAAAGCCAGTTGACAGGACACTACCATCAAGGTGAGTCTTCAACACTGATGATCTCCTCTTCTCCTGCAAGACCTCCACCTACCAGCCCCATCATTGAGTTCCCACCATCTCCAGCACCTTCTAGCCCCCAAATGGTTGAGATTACTCCCCAAGAATTGGAGAATTTAAAACAGGCTCAGGCCTTGTATGCAAAGAAGTATGAAGAAAGAGTAAAGGCTACCATTTCAAGTTTTGCAGATACCATGAGTGTCTCACTGTTATATAACAACATAAGCAAGATTTTGGATATGTGGAATGAGCTTAATGGAGATAAGGCCATTTTGACGCCTATTTTTGACAAGTGGAAGCCTAGAGAGCAGGACTTGGAGCTTATTTGTGTATCTTACGATGAAGCAGGGGTCGATCCTATCATCAAATCCACTTGTGATACCACCAAAGATCTAGTAAAATTGGCAGAAGGGATAGACAATGCTGATAGGAAGTTCAACTTGTACAAGAAGGAGTACACTGATCAGGTTTTTGAATTGCTCCCAGGAGTTTTTGTCAGCCCAGGTCAACTGAAGGACAAACAAGTGTGGCTTAAGGAATTAGAGGCCAAACTATCAGCCAGAATAAAAGGAATTATTGATTTAGATGATTCTTCCTTTTTTGTTGTAACAATTCAGGAGATAGAGAAAATCAAATCTCATTATGGTTTTCTCAATTCAAAAGTCAACAAGATGAGAAATTCCTGGAAGAGGTTAACCAAGGCAAAGGCAAAAGTGATTAACTTTGTGTGGCAAACTGATGATGTGTACAATGAGTGGACAAGAAAATATGCCATCCAGGATGTAGAGCAGTTAGAGGGCGCTCCTGAATAGTTAGAAGAGGTTGTAACCGGACAGCAAGTAGAAGAAGTTGCGGAGGTCGAAAAGGACTTGTAACTATTTTTGTAAAAGCTTTATGTAACTTCTTCTTGGGAAGAAATGATTGTAACAAATTCTCCTAGGAAATTCTGAAGCTATGTGCATCCATATTGTTATAAATGGATACCAAGACTAGTGAAAAGGAGATCGCAACAAGAATTGTAAGAAAACTTTGCAGAAATTTATCTGAGCTTTTCCAAATTTTAATGGAGAATATTCGAAGGTTTCTTGTAATACTTTTTTGAAGAATATCAATATACAGACCATTGGTTTTGAGTAAAACTTTGTGTCATCTTCAAATGTGTTTGCAATGGTTTACTGTTTCATTCTAAATAATCCAAGGTTATTTCATTTGAATAGGGGTTGTAAGGCAACTTTCAGTGGATGTGTTTGCTAGCTTTTCTCTTTAGGAGGGAAATTAAATATGCGGGGATCACTTCTACCAGTAAATTCTTTGTGACATGTTTGAATCTTGATGAGCATAGTTTAATTTGGTGTGCATAAATTCTTATATGTGTCAGGCATATATAGGGATCTACGGAAGCCAAACTAATGGGATATGTATATATATTTGACTATGGGAGTATTGTTTGAACTTAGATGACTTTGTGACCTTGGATAAGGCACTCGTATAGATTGAGGTTGTCTATTACATGTTTTGTAGGTCAACTGCTGAATATGAGTACAATTTTCATTCCTTTGTGTCAGTTAGTTTTAAGGTGATTAGATCCACTGGTTTTCTGGACTGGTTTGCTGTGGATTTATCTTTTAAAGTGTGAATTTAGTTCACAAAGATATACTCGCTTGGACTCTGAGTAGGTCCAAAGTGTAGAAGGTTAAATTAAACCTTGTCATATGTTGTCCTAAGATTTTCCTTCCCTTTAATATCTCTTCTGCATAGAGTTGTCATATTATTATAATAATATTGAAGTGAATCATATTTTGAAGACAACAGCGGATACTTCAAGACATTTCAAAGCATGATGCAAAGCAGAGAAAGGATTCCTTGAGAGATAGTTGAGAAATATCAAGATACTATTTGTTTTATGGTTGATACTAGTGCAGACACGGTTAGGAGGTACCTCAATGAGATCTATCAAGATCGTGTAGCAGTAGTAAACACAACGAAAACAAGACAAGATGATGGAGGCAATGCAAAACTGAATGAATTATTTCCTAAAAATAAATTACAATCTACCAACAACAAGCGGGCTACAAGATTTTTCTCACTGGCCTGATACATTCTCAATTACAATATCGGTCAACTGCGGACCTCTAAATATCTATATATATATCTTCTATGTTTTCCCTACTTCCTATTACATGATAGATTACATTGATTTATATGCTCAAGAGGGATATGCGTCAGCCCAAGAAGAATCAAATGTCGATGAACAAGATGAAACATGTAAAACCACTAGGTTGGCCTCCACCAATAAGAATCCTCTTAAAATCCATAGGATGAAGTGCAGACCAAAGGTTAGGTCGACCACACACCAAGGAATGTTGGAAACAATGAATTGAAGTTTTGGAAGTTATGGAAATTATCCGCAAGATTCGCCAAAGCCAAAATAGGTCCAAGCAGTTCCGGTGTTCTAAGCCATAAAATTGTCCCTGATACCGGAATCAATAACTTATCAAAAAAATATCCAAACATCTCATGGACCTGGGGTAAGGAAGATAATCGTGTCCATAAGAAAAATCCAGCTCCGCAAGATCCGGTGAGCAAATGCAAGAAAAATGGAGAAAGAATGTTGAGCTGCAAAATAGGAAACAAATTGAAAAATAAATGTTTTTGGTTGATGAAAGATTGCCAAGAACTAGGGATGCTCCTACATCAGACATTCAGGGTTGTTGAAAATAAATCCAAGATGAATCCTCAACTATTATGTCTTTCCTCTTTGTAAGACACAATGTACGACTAAGAGGGGGGTGAATTAGTGGTTCTCAATCTTTTCCCTTTAACTATCCTATGTGTGTATATCGGTTATCAGATCTAACTCAATGTAGACTTACCGGTTAGTAGGGAGACTAATCACAAATGCATTCACACATAAAGGGACATCACATACCACCAGCATATACGAGGAAAACCCAAGATGGGAAAAACCTCGGTGAGAAATGTTGCTAGAGTCTACTGCTCCAATCTAGCCTCACAATGAATCTCTAATTACATTGTTTAGGGCACCAACCCAAGGAGCACCAACCCCTAGTTTAGGGAACCAACCCAAGGAGTACCAACCCCTAATTTTAGGGCACCAACCCAAGGAGCTACAACCCCTACACCGAGCTACAACTCAGTGATCTATAAAATACATCATCAATTCCAAAAGTAATAACCCGTTACAAGTAAATCTTGCAACCACTGCATATAATATCTCTATCAATATCACCCCTTCTCCTCCTTACCAATTCTCTATTCTTTCTATCACTCTACCTCTCTTCAGCTTTCAGCTAGATCATTGTCTTTTGCTCTCTGCTACACTCTTTTGTTGTTGCCTTACTGGATCAATTCTATCGATTACCTTTCTTCTATTTTTGTTATGTTAAATCTCCTCTTCACTCTCTCTACACTTCAACACTCTCTATTGTCTTCCAACTGGTTCAAGCATTATCGGTTGGCTTCACTGATACTCTCTTACAGCTTGTCGGTTGCTTTAACCTTACCAGTTAAACCATCTTTAAAAACTATTACAGGTTGTCTCCCTTCTGTGCGATCTCTATGATCCTCTGCAGATATCACTCTTCATCTACTTCTCTATTTGGCCTTTAGCATTACTTGGCATCATCTCTCTCTAAGGAAACAAAACAATTCTATCTGCAGCCTGCATATTTATGATCAGACATTCCCGCCAAAAGCAATATTCAAACTTGGCGCCTTTGGGTTTCTTCCACTTATCATGAGGCACATTGAATCCAATCAGATCTCCTTCCATATATCGATCACCTACAAAAAATTAATCACGCTTTGCCAGTCTCGCGGCTTTCAATACACATTTGCCAAGTTTAGCAAACACGGCCCTATATGTCGACCTACATCTGTCAAATGCCATAAATGGTTTTGCTTCACCAACTACGATCTATATCCAAACATCCTGTATCGATCAATGCACTCCATGGATCCATCTGATACACTCTGCCTCTATCTGCGACCCCTTAGCAACTCGACCCACAATAGTCACAGTCAACATTAAATGTCGACCAACTCTGCAACAACCTCACCGTCATGGCACTTCATTGATCTCTGCAATCTTTCCACTTCAACTCCACATGGCATCCTTGTCGGTATCCATCTCAACTTAGACCTCTATGTCAGTTTAGACAAGATCATCGACCAAACACTCAACTGGTTCACACCTATCATATATCTAACACTACCAATTCTCTAGTAACCCTCCTAGCATGTCTTCTCTTAGCACCTTTATTAACATCCACCTTAGCTCACTATGTCGAACCAACATGGTCATCAACCAATATCACATAACCAGTGTATGCTTCATACTACCGGTCCCCCTTTGCCTACCAGTTAACCTTCTTGCTTTCTCCTTCCTTGTGTCAGTGGATCTTGTCAGCCCGGTCATCAAACATGTCGGTCTTCAGCAACACTCTTGGAGGACACATCATGTGCATCTTCATCAGACTGAGAGCACTTCACCTTTGTCTCTCTGTCCACTTCGTTGTATGTCAGTATTCTCCTTGTTTATCAATTTGCATTTTTCTACCTTCATACTTGTAGTGTGCATGATATCTTCATGCCAACTATCTCCATCCATTATGCATCTGTGGCAACACCACTTTCCATCTGCATACCGGTAACTCAATGTATGCAACTATAGAGCCTCATTTTCATTTGATTGGTTCTCCTCTCAATCGGTTTGCCAAGAAGGAAAACTCACCATCTTAACTCTTCCTTCTCTACTCTGATAGCACATCATGTCTTCACACATTGATCCAGTGCTCATCTCTGATCTCACACTCTGGAGGCTTTCTCATATTCCAATTGGTCATCTAGTCTATGTATCCAGCCACCTGCCTTAGCCTGCTCTGGCAGTCTTATCTCAAGAAATTATTCTACCAGTATAAGTGTGACTTCACAAAGGAGACAAAACATCTTCACCTTGACATATGTCATCCTTTCTCACAAAAGCATCACATTCTCAGTCAACCTCTCACTTAATCTTGTGATAGCTTCTTCATCCGGTGGGATTCTTGTTGTTTTGCATCTACACGGCATACTGGTGACCTGTACATCCTTCTCCTCACATGTTGATGTGATTCAGAAAACACTCTGCCTCTTCATCATAAACAACAGCTCAACATCTTACTCATCCTGCTTGTACACTGGTCATAAGTGTGTCGGTTAACCACCACTTACTTGGTTGACTTATCTTCTCCATGTCAACACATCACTTACCAGTTGACATATTCTCTTTACCAGTGACAGAGTATATTGGTAATCTGTCCTTATCATCCACACAAGTCAAACACTAACTTGTGTACTGGTGGCTCCATAGGTCATTCCTCTGAGTGACATTTTCTTCTTTACCTTACCGGTGCATTACAACACAAGGTGATATCAAAGATATCTCACCCTTTATGCATCCATGATAGTGCAACACCTACATCTCTTATACCAGTATCCTGCCTATACCCGTTTACATCAATGAAAACACAATGCCAACACTTTTCACAAGATTTTGTCTATACTGGTTGTTCTAGGTGCTACACCCAATTGTATTACCCAAAATATCTTCAATCTGATATGGTTCCTTTTAGGGTATCTACTTCTCCAAGTCTACAATATTGTCTTCCCTGAATTTTGATTCACGATATTGATGTAGGTCTGCAATATTGAATATAGGTGAAATCCCTAAACTATTCGGTAAGTCCACTTCAAATGCATTTCTGGGACTGAATTTCCTCAAGATCTACTGAGTAACATTCCATGTCTACCAAGCAGTAACAATGATACACCGAGTGAAACATTTTACCAGATTCATTGAACCTAGACACACATGTGGAAACGTGTTACAAGATCGAGGAACATAGAACTGTTATCACATTGGAAATTGCACTTAAGGATTGTGTATGATTTTGAGGTCATCTAACCAATGAAATATTTTGTATGGTTAATCATTTGATAAATCATGTTTGTAAGATCGAAGCAATGAATCAGATCACCAACATAAGAGATCTATTTATACAGCATGGATTAAGGATACAAGTAGTGACAGAGAGAGAGATATAGAGGTTTATGAAGAAAGCACTAAGTGTTATGACTGTTACAGAGACACAAATATCACCGAGAAGGATTTCAAAGAATAGTCAAAGAATAGAGTAAATAGAAGGGTTTACCGAGTTACTTCATGGGTTACCGAGGTATGCTATAAGCAAGGTAATCTCATTATAAGCACATAGAATCTACTATAACATTTCAAATGTAAAGTTGCAAATATTTGTAATGATTTATTGTAATATATTGAAGTTGTAAGTGAAACCTTTAATAGGGTAAAAGACTCTAACAAAGTCTATAAATTGTAAAGCCTTTAAGCAGGTGCAGCATTTAGTTTAAGTGTTGTAAAATCCTTTAGCAAGGTAGATCTAACGATCTTGATACTCCTAACAGGGTAAGCTATCAGAAATAGCTAAACATGTAGCTCTAACCGAGCACTCTTTATTATTGCAGTAGTGAAGTTGTGGGTGCCATCCCCACCGCAGTTTTTCTCTATAACCAAGAGTTTCTGCGTAACCAAAATATATGTGTTATGGAGTGAATCATGTATGATTGTTATCTATTTGTTTTAGCTTTATGTTATGTTGCAGCAGTTTTTGGTTTATGCATAACAGTAAAGATATTGTTGGTAAAAGGTTTTGAGGTACTGATTCACCCCTCCCCTCTCAGTACTTTAGCTTTCCATATTGGGCCTAAAAATTGGTATCAGAGCTTGAATCTTGGAAAAGGGTTTAACAGCCTAAAGAGAAAGATCTTATCAATGGAAGGCTATAAACAATCTCAAAGAATTGTGTATCTGCAAGAAGAGTTGGATCATGCTAATCAAGTGATTGTAGACATGCAAAGACAAATGCAAAAATCATTGAAAGTGAGAAGAAGATTATCTGATGATTTGCAGGACTCTCAAGAGCTAGTGGAACAGATTGAAACATCATCTGAGAACAGTATATCTGAAGAAACTGAAGAGATGATTGGACAACTGAAAGAAAAGAACAAAGAACTGACTGATCAGCTAAAAGCAATGAAAAGAGGACATGAACATTTCAGCACATAGATGACTGAAAATCTTGATGCATTGAGGACAACTGAGGATAAAGTAAGAGATCTAGAAAGAGAAAAACAACAGCTTGAAGCATTAGTATCTAAAAAGAATGATGAAATCACAAGGTTGACTGGAATTCAAAGTAATCTATCAGATCAATTAGGTTATGCACATCATGAAGCAAATCTAAAAAATGATGAGAATCAAGCATTGAAACTTGAAGTATCAAGTTTGACCGATGAACTTGAAACGGGAAAGAAATCCAAGAAAACACTGAAGAAGAGTTATGAAGCATCAAAGATGTTGGATGAGCAACTGAATACAAGAAGACCCAACAAAGATGCAGGACTCGGTTACAAAGGAAAAGACTCTACCGAGAAGGGAATTCATACTACCGAAAGAGGAGAATCATCAAAGCAAGCTGGAAATAAGAAGAATATCAAAGGAAAGAAGCCTATTTGCAACTCCTATGGAAATCAAGGTCATACTGCTAACTTGTGCCAAATCAGAAAAGGTAAGCAACCGAATGTCACTAAGTCTAATGGTTATTGTTACAATTGCAATAAATATGGTCACACATCTAATCAATGTAGGACAAAGTCTGTTAACAATTATCAGAAGGCAAAATTCAAAGGGTTTTGTAAAAACTGCAATAGATATGGACATAGTACCGAGAAGTGTTGGCTTAAGCAAAAGAACTATATGTGGTCTACACACCGAGCAAATGCTAGAGGTTACCGAGCTCACACAGATCCTTACCGACAGTATTCTGCAGTACCATGGGATTACAATACAAGGATATGGTGTGAATGTTGTGGAAGATATGGACATATAAGTGCCAACTGCTTTATAAGTTTTGGAATGAACAACCAAAGATCATGGAGAAATCCTGGTATGGCATGTTTTCATTGTCACAAATTTGGACACTTGGCTAGAGATTGCGGAGACATTGAAGAAATAAAAGACAAATTATAGATGATTTGGAAAAAGAAGGAAATTCTGTCAAATGAAGAAAGCACCTTACCTATCGAGTTAGGTGCACCTATTCCAAATTAATCGGTAAAGGTATGAAGGGACTACATTCTCTCAAAGATTAAATCTTAATAGTTCCTATTTTATTATGTACTTAATTCAAAATCTGCATAACTAAGATGTATTAGTAAGTTTGAAATTCTATCAAAGTCTTTTGGAGCACTATATAGGAAGCTTGTCAAGTCGATGAATACAGGAAGCCTGTCAAGTCAGTAAATGAAGAAAGTCTAGCTACTCGGTAAAAGCAAACAAATTTGGTTTAGTGGAACCGAGTGCATTTAATGTTTTTGACATAACCCGCACGAAGTCCGATAAGGTATATTGTGTACTTAAAGCATTTACGTGGTCATTTTTCACTCACCAAGTTTTCAAGAGAGCAGAGCAAAGCAAATCAAAGGTGATCAAACCACCTCCCAAGCAAAATTAAAGGTATTTACATCAATCTCAACGCATTGTTAAGCTGGTTTACCGATCATATCAAGTTGTTATTATCTGCTAAGTGTGAAGCATCTGTCATTTGAAAATCTTCAAACCCTAAGGATCTATTGTTAAGTTTTTATCTAAAATCTGCAATGGCACCTAAGATCCAAGATCTCATTGTTGTTGAGAACATCGAAAAGCCCTCACTGAAATACTCTTTAACTCCCAAAATTGCATCTGAACCGGATGACAAAACTGCATTTTCACTCATTCCGGATAGAGTTTTATTAGTCGAGGATGTGAGATTCTTTACCAAAGGTCGAGTTGAAGAATTAAGTCACGCTGAAATCAAAGACACATATGATGAATTGTGCACCGATGGTAAAATGGATAGCAAATATGAACACATCAAAATCAAGGGATTGACCGAAGCCCTAACCTATTCCCGTGTCTTCAAACCTGAATGGGTTAAGTTTGTTCTGAGCAGAGTTCATGATGACTTCATGTGGCTAGAAGAGCAACCGTTTAAGATCACCAAGGAAACCATTCATTTGATCACCGGTTACCCAATCTATGATCATGCCCGAGCTTAGAAAATGATATCACAGAAGGAATTGATCAGTTTAACCGGAGTAGAATCAGATTGCAGAGGACTGAAATTGAACAATGTCACTGATGCAGAGCAAAAGTTTGCCATTAGAGTAATAGGTTACTGTTTCTTCCAATCGACAAGGGAAAACAGTGTACCCTGTGCAGTAGTAGACTTAGCATATAAAATTGTGAAGAAAGGCATGAAAATTGATTTATGTGAGGTATTGCTGAAAAACCTGTTTGAGAATCTGAACACCATAAGGAAGCCAAAGAAGAACAATTCGGCCAATACACTAAAGTTTGGATCACTATTAATATGCATGTTTTTCTATTTTGAAAAATTCTTTCTATTAGTCGATAAAGTTGTTTGGGAACTACACCAACCAATCACCCATCAAATCAATGACTTCATCAAGAAGCTAGGTGATAATTTTAATGATATTATGGATTATTATTTCAGCAAGTTTCAGGAAAGGATGCATAACAGGTACCGGATTCCACCCAAGCTAGTGGAGAAATACAAGGATGACATATGTTTTGAAGTGGACACTGATTACTATTATGTGAATGTTGTGGAACCAAGAACTCAATCTTTTCCACCTATGGGTTACGAGATTGATTCTGACATCACACAATAGTAGATAGATGCTGTAGTCACATAAATCTGTCCACTTAATTAAATGAATACTTAGTATTTATTTGATTATTTAACCATCAATTAATAATTAATTAAATTAATATTTAATTAATTCATCTTAACCCTATTCTCCTATTAATTAAATAAATTATTCAATTTATTTGATTTAATTCACTTAACCAAATTCAGACCATTAATTAAATAAATAAATCATATTTATTTAATTAAATCTTCTCTCACATTTAAATAAATTAATATTTATTTAAATCCCCCAAAATCCCACCTCACATTTAAATAAATAAATCATTTATTTAAAATCACCTTTATCCTCCACCCACTTGCATTTTCTTACAAATACAAGTTGCACAATTATTTTAAATAAATAATTTATTTAAATCACCTTTATCCTCCACCCACTTGTATTTTCCTACAAAAGCAAGTTGCACAACTATTTTAAATAAATTATTTATTTAAAATCCTATTTATCCTCACCCACTTGAAACCTTTAATGGTTTCCCTTAAAGTATTCAAACTTGATGGCTTTAAAGTCTTCAAACTTGATGGCTTCCTTCTATAGTCTTCTTAAGACTTTAATAGTTTTCCTTAAAGTCTTCAAGTCTTTAATGGTTTCCCTCAAAGTCTTCAAGCATTTTAATGCTTTATCTTCATTTTTCTCATTTAAATAAATTAATATTTATTTGAATATTTATCCAAATGCAAATTACACCATTTAATTGAAATAAATGATTTTATTTTAATTGAAAATACCAAAATTTCTCCCACTTGCATTTTCCTACAAAATCCACTTGTATGCCTAAACCCCTTCTAGATTCTTCTAAACCCTTCCTAATTAGCCTAATCCATCCCCTAAATATTGTCACATTCCTAAGCAAATTGGAGTCACTTCTCAAAGACTCCAAAGTCTTTGAAAAGCAATTAATGCTTTGTGTGTTCAACAAATTAACCCTCAAAGTCTTGGATAACCTTTGAAAGCTTTCAACCTTCAACCACTAAATGGCTCAAAGTCTTTGAAAACCATTGAAGGCTTCCAACCTTCAACCACTTAATCCCCAAAGTCTCCAATAACCATTAATGGTTAATTCAACCCTCCCACATGGTTAAAACATTTGTTTTGACTCAACCTCTACCCAACCCAAAGGTCTCATCAGGCCATTAATGCTTTGACCATGATTATCTCTTAAACACTTGCACAAAGGTTTATCCTTGGATTAACTCTTAATCCAATGGGTAATCTTAATTTAGACTTGACCCTTACCTTCTAGATAACCATGAGGTCTTCTCAGGCCTTTAATGCCTCCAACCTCTTCTCTCAACCCAATCCTATGTTGAAACTTGTCACCATTTTATTGGTGCCAATTGTGCACATGGATCCCCAACTTTCAATCCTAACCCTTGTTAAGATTGCTCAATCTTAACCCTTCATTTCCCTATTTCTTCTATAAATAGAACCCTTCTCCTCAAGCAAAGGAGAAGCATTTTTAGAGTATTGTTGTTATACTGGCATTAGCATAGAGCTTTTTCATAGCATCACTATCTACTCTTGCATAGCATTTGCTTATCATATTCAACCATCTTGAATCTCCATATGGCATCCATGGCTAGTGCTAAAAGCTGAGAGCTACACTCATTTGGGACTTGGAGAGGAGAGGAACAAGGGAGGAGCAACTATGAGCATCTTGATTAGCTATTTCATTCTATGTTTATATGCTTTCTATTTCATGCTTAATATCTCTCTTGATATGCCTGTTTAGGATAATCTTTTGTTGCTAACACTAACGTTTGTTTCTTGTGCTCTTGTGTGTGTTGCCATCAAACAGATTTTCTAATCCTTTTTGCAGAGCATCATTTGGTGAACCCGACGTGAATCCAACACCAAAAAGATCAACTTTTTTTTTTTTTAACCAATAACATGTTTGAATGTTGAAAATGTCACACAGGTTGCGATTTTGACACTGTTTTGGTGCGTTTAGCATTATTTTGGCGCTATTCCCCTTGTTTCAGTGCTTTTCCCTTCTCTGTCTTTCCCTTTCTTTTAATACGTTTGTGTTAAATAGTGCCTCTGTTCAAACGCAGACTAGCGCTATTGTAACAAAACGTTGTACAAATCACTTTGTAACCAAAAAAAAAAAAACCAAAAAAAAAAAAAAATTAGGCTTGTAGAAGCCCACCAAATAGGCGGATTTTACTAACTATTTTTCTCTTTTGTGCAGATTTAAATTAGATTAAAGAGTAGATTTATATTTTTTACTAACTTGTTTTTGAAGTTGGTTTTAAAAATGAATTCACTTTTTATTTTGGTTTAAAATTAACTTCACATTTCAAATTTGGGCTTTTGAAAAAGAATCACACATTTGTTTGGGGCTATTAAAAAGAATTTCATTGTTCAAAGGTAAAAAGAACCACAAACTTATACAAAAACAACTTTATTTTTTTTGCAAGTTAGAAAACAAACTTCGTTTTGGTGCTTAAAATCAACAAGGCAAATTTTATTTCTTGCATCAAGATAAAACTCACAATCCACACTTCCATTTTTGGTGCAAATAAAATTCACAATCAACTTGTCTCATTTTCAAAGCAATTTTACTTCATGCAAACGTGTTTTTCATTAAGTTGACCAGGATTTTCAAATTCTAGTTTACTCAAACAATTGCCTTTGAAAATTAAAAAGAACACCATGATTGTTGGAGCAACATCTCCAAATAGTTAGATCACATTGCAATGATAGATTAAAAAGAACAAGTGTTTTTCGTGCTTGGCACACTTGTGCAAAGAGTTGGTCGAGTGGTCCTACTTCTAACACACACTATCCTCTCCCTTGGCTTTCGTGGTCCTAGGTGCAAGAGAAAAGTGTTAGTAACACTCAAAATTTTATCTTTTTAAGAGAGGCCTGCCAAGAGACACATCACTCTTGGGAACGACCTTGAGCGGTAAATCCTTCGAGCCGCTATAGAAATCAGGTGTGAGCGAAAGCTGTAGCCTTGGGTATAGCTGTTCCTACAGTGTAACTGGCCGAAAGGACAAATGGGCCCCACCACCAGTTACAAGGCTCTTAAGTGAGTCACTGCAGAATGAACTTATGTCCAAAAACATCGAACATGACTAAACACCTTTAAGTAGTAGCCCACCCGTTCTATTGATTGAGGATATTTGCGATATAATTTAGTGCAAGAGCATAGATGGTTTTGCTCCCAAGATACTCACCATACATATTTCCTTGAGTAGAAACATAGCTTTTTGAAAAGTCACTTGTGGCTTGATAAAAGTGGTGACTCCCCCATCATAGGGATCATCTATTTGTTATGCTCGTGCAAGACTTAGTATATCACATCCTTACCTGCCACGGCGGGATTCATAAGGTATGTAGTACCAAAGTCGAAGAAATATCAAGATGTGGGCTAAATTTATCACAACTGGCCATTTGACCTTAGGGATAAAAAGTGTTTGAAGTGTGTTCGTTTTACAGACCTAGTGCGAATTGAGCCGACTTCAGGCTTTGGAAATACACCTTAAAATACATCTAAAGGAAGGGTCAAAAACAAGTCCAAGAATTGGGTTTATCTAGACCCATACTCATTTGTGCCTTTGAGGCTACAATCTTGTGTTTGTGTGCTTGCTTTGTTTTCTTGTCAAAGAAAAATCAAAAAATCAATCCCAAAAACATAGTATTCATCCAACATTTCTCAAAAACAAACAAAAATACCAAAAACAAAGTGCAAACAACAAAGAGACAAATTTTGTGACCATTCTTCACATCTTGCGAAAGAAGAAGTGTCATCAGAATATCAACTTGAAAAGGAGACCATTAAGCTCAAAGGCTTTGATCAAAAGGAGGAACTTCTTCTATCTCAATAGACAAATCTTTGTCTCACATAGAGTCTTTCTACATCGCATGCGTCTATACCTTCAAGGTAAAATAAACGAGTTTGATTCAGAATCATTGAACCGCAGAGCTTTTATGCAATATAGAGCTCTGAGTTATCACAAAAATCAAGGAGGAAAGATTAATCCCAATTTCTTCCCAAACATCTGTATCACCTACAACACAGCTTGAGAAGTGCCACCAACGCCTGAAAGGGAAGAAGTAGAGTTTGTTCCATTTGTAACACAAAGTTTTTATTGAAGTTGAAAACAAAACATCCATCATCTCATTCATACATCATCACTTCATCATCAATCCATCCCAACTCTCAAAACATTAAGAGGTTCTTGTCCCACGATTCCTTTTTAGATATTGCTTGAAATCAAACACATCACATCACTTTTAGATTGTTTCTACATCTAGGATAAGCTCATCCTAAGAGACACATCTACGCAGGTTAAAACTAGTTCATGAGTGAATCCTCTCATTACTAGGTAGTCAAAGTCTGTAACACATCTCAGATTTCTCTACACCTTATCACATCCAAACTCCTCAAAACAAACAAGCAATTCAAAGAAAGAATTTCGGTTACATCTACCTTAGAGTGCTAGAGATCTACATACAACACAAATCACCAACCATCGATCTTTCATTTCATCACCAACTCATCATCATCTTCAATCAACTTCAACACAAACTTGCAAACAAAATGGCTCAAACCCGATCACGATCAAGGCAACGAGAAATAGAAATTGAGGAAGAAGAGGACAACCTCAATCAATTTCAAGAAGCACTTGGAGGAAATGTGAATGATGAAAACCCAAGTACTCCCACTCCTTCAACAATCGAAAGGGTTCAGCATAACCCTCATTTTAACAGATTATTTGATGAAATACTAAGGAGCAATGCGGATGCTCACTTCTTAAGACTTGCTCAAGAAGGAGCCAAACTCCCCTCAGACTTTGATCTTGCCCAATTAAGACAAGCATCAGAAAGACAAAGTCACCATGAGGAGGAAAGGCGTAGAGATCCCATCAGATATAACATTCCTCGAGGTAACCCACCACCTCCTCCTCCAAATGAAATAGAGATGTTGCGGCAACAAGTCGAGAATCTCGCCCAACAAATTCATAGTGGTGTTAAGACCAATCAATTCTCACTTAATGACATCTGTCCCTATCCTTTTGATAGGAATCTTTATATGCCACCCTTTCCACGTGGATTCGAAACACCCAAATTTGAAAAATATAGAGGAAAGGGGGATCCCCGTGATCATGTCTGAGAATTTCATTCCGCTTGTCTTGAAGTGGCTTATGAGGACACATACCTAATGCGCCTTTTTCCCCAAAGCTTGGGAGGAACCACCACATCATGGTTTTCCCGACTACCAGGTGGCATTAGAACATTTGAGGAACTCATCCAGAAGTTCCTATCTCATTACTCTCATAACATTGAACGCGACATCACCATGGCTGATCTATGCAACACCAAACAAAAACCAGGGGAATTATTCTCAGTATTCCTGCAACGATGGCGCCAAATGTCTAGCAGACGTTCTCTTCAGTTACCTGAACGAGAACTAGTGGAAATTTTCATTTCCAACTTAAACGAAGAAATGGAATTTCACCTGGATGTCAAAGATACAGACTCCTTTAACGATATGATCACCAAGGGTATAAAATGTGAAAGGGCACTCATCAAGAAAGGGCTCATCAAAATCTTTAATGAACCAAAAGATGGTCCTCGCCCGCGCTTCAATAGTGACAAACCAAACTTCTGGAACAAGAATAAAAATATCGTCAACGATGGGGTTGTGGATGCTCGGACTGTTCAAAATGCACAACCTGTGGTTCGGTTTGCAGGACAAAATCCTCCACCTCAAAATAACACAAATGTTCCTCTTAATCAAGGTCGCATCACATCTCATGATGAACCAAGACCTCGTCCACAAAAACAAAAACGCACATACACTCCCTTAGGGGAACCCATTGAAACAGTGATGCGACAACTCATTTCTCAGAATTTGATCACTTTACCTAAGTTATCAAATTATGAGCCTCAAGTCAAACCGGCATGGTGGAGAGATACTGAACATTGTGAGTTCCATCAAGGAAGAGGACATAAGACAAGTAATTGTCATCGATTGAAAGATCTCATTCAGGATCTTATTGACCGAGGAGAAATTGAAATTGAAGGACATGACCCAAAAACAACCAATAATGATCATCAGATGTTCAAGAATCCACTTCCATCACAAGATCAAAGGGGTCCTTCCACTTCCAGACGAGGTCCTGATACCACTGATTATACGCAGGCTGCATATAATTACACTGTCAATCACCTGTATGATGCCAGTGAACAAATTACAACTATCACCTTCAAAAATCCCACCTCAAATTGCAATGTTGTTACGCGTCGCGGCAAAGTTACCATCAAGGCAGCTCCACAAGGCACCACCTCCATCCCAAAGCAGTACAATCTTGTGGAACAATTAGACAAAACGCCTGCGCTTATATCCATTTTAGAGCTATTACGCCTGTCACCATCTCATAAAACTATCTTGGATCAAGCACTCCAAGAGGCGTCAGTCCCTGCAAACTTGAATACAGACCAATTTCAAGCCATGGTTGGAAATCTAAAGTCATCACCTTGTCTCACTTTTTCTGAAAGCGACAACTCTTCTTTCCAACAACCTCATAACGCCTCACTCCACATTGAAGGCTTTGTCAACCAACACAGGATCAAGCGAGTCTTGATCGATAATGGAGCAGGCCTAAACATTTGCACACTTCAGTTGGTCACAGCATTGGGATATGCAATAGAATCAGTGGATCCTCGTAAGAAGATCACCATCAAAGCCTATGATGATGCAGAGCGTTCATCCAAAGGAGCTGTGGTACTACCAATCCGAGTAGGCCCCGTGGTAAAGCACATCATTTGTCAGGTTCTGGACCTTCCTCTGCCATATAATCTATTATTAGGGAGACCTTGGATACATGCCATGCAAGCCGTTCCATCTACCTACCATCAATGTATCAAGTTCCCACATAACGGGGTCGAGATCACAATCCTGGGAGATGCAAATCCCTTTGCATTTTGCCATAATATCATCCATCAACCAGAGATTACTGTTCCTAATAATAGGGAAGCCATTTCCTCCACATCATATGTAAATCCCGCCTCTCTTGCCAGTTCGAACACCCCTATACCCAAGCAAGAAAAGCTTAAGATGAAAGTCGCAGAGGAAGGTCCTGGAGAATACAACTTGAGTCAGCTCTTTTGTGTGGGACAAATGCCCACTTCTCCTAGAACACATGGTAAACCACAACAGTTACTCCAGCAACCACTAATCACGCCTGCATGTGCCTTAACGCCTTTCATCCTTGGAAAGAGTCAAGAGGAAGAGACACAAGATGAGGACCTAGCGGAATGGATCTATAAAGATCCCATCACCACTGACAAACCGCAAGTTACACTTCCTACGGAATAGTATGGCAAAGGCCTCCTCATTATGCAAAGAATGGGATATGATGGTCAGAGTGCTTTGGGATACTGCAAACAAGGACGACATGAACCTCTGCTACCAGAATTAAAGCCCAAAGGTAATACAGGCCTAGGCTTTGAAAAAGAGATCCTTCCTAAACTCAGATTCAAAGGCAAACCCAGCAAACCATTTTGCCCACCTACTGCAAAGAGGACACCTTTCATAATCAAAGCACCATCAAAAACTATCCCCACTGCCCCATCAAGGCTCACAAACCCACCGCAACCATCTACAATACCAACCATCCCACCAAACGAACCAGTAATCCCATCAGCAACACCATTTGTAGCAACAACTGTATCAGAACCCGTAGCAGCATCTATGGCACCAGCCATTCCAATAGAAGCCACTAAATCAACACTGCTGATACTTCCAATGACAAATCCTTTAATCCCCATCATGGTTCCTGCAGCACCGATCACCTCAAAGGAACATAAACCAATCACGCCTGCCGTGTTCAACTCCAAAGACATCCCAGTATGGTATAGCAATCGGATGCTGGAAAGTGATTCAGAGACCGACTCACATGAGTGGGAATTCGATTCAGTGCAACTTAACACTTCAGATGAGGAAGACACATCACCACCTCCGCCCCGCAAAGACATCCATGTTTACGGAGAAGCACAGATAAAGACCACTTGGGTACCTGAGCTGGAAACATCTTCCACAGACCCTACGTCTCATCCTACGCCTGATTCTGACAGGGAAAGTACCATCAATGACCTTCACCACACTGTCTTGACCCTCACTGATACCTCTAACGAACTTAATCTAGTCAATGAAGTAATGCCCATTATCCACCCTGAACTCATCGAATGGAACCAACCAAATCCCCCATGTCTTGACCTCTTCCAAAACGATGAGGCTATCATTGACTTTTTGGAATTAAGGGATAATCTACCAAGCGGGGATCACAAAGCTGGATTCGCCATTGAACTTAATAGCGCAGCATACTTCGGGGCGGATGCCAAACCCTTCAACTGCAAAAATATAACATTAAAACATGGATCTTCCAGTGAAAACCACACTGTGGCATTGTTTGATCCAACAAAATTAAAAAGAAAGAGTGTATCCAACGGTGAAAACCTCTGTGGGGCACTTGAGGATGAAGGGTTTGACATTCTCCCTGCTAGTACACAACAGGAACGATCGACGATTCTCATTGAGGAGACTAAAGAATACAATGTGGGGACTCCTGAAAACCCTCATATCATACATCTGGCATCTCTTCTCACTCCAGAGGAACAGCCTCAATTTATAGAGTTCTTCCAACAACGTCAGATCAACTTTGCATGGTCATATGCAGACATGCCTGGGCTTGATCCTGATTTAGTCATGCATCATCTCACAGTAGCAAAAGGAGCCAAACCTGTCAAGCAGAAGCTTCGTAAGATGCATCCTCAGATTGTCGTGCTAGTCAAAACAGAACTCAAGAAACTCCTGGATGTTGGTTTCATTAGACCAATTGATTATGCAGAATGGATCTCCAACATTGTACCAGTTGGCAAACCAAAAGGGGGCATCCGCATTTGTACAGACTTCAGAGATCTGAATAAGGCATGTCCTAAGGATGACTTCCCTCTACCAAATATCGACATCATAGTAGATTTGACAGCAGGACATGCCATGCTTTCACTCATGGATGGCTTTTCGGGATACAATCAAATAAAGATCGCACCAGAGGACCAACATAAGACAGCCTTCACATGTCCATGGGGCACATACTGCTGGAATGTAATGCCTTTTGGTCTAAAGAATGCAGGAGCGACCTATCAAAGAGCAATGACCACCATCTTCCATGACATGATGCATACTATAATGGAAGATTATGTGGATGATTTACTAGCAAAATCACTTACTAGAGAAGGACATCTTCACATCTTAGATAAAATCTTTGATAGACTGGAACAATACCATGTTCGACTCAACCCAAAGAAATGTGTCTTCGGAGTGACCTCCGGGAAGCTTCTAGGATACATTGTCTCAAGCAAAGGCATTGAGGTCGATCCAGCAAAGGTTAAAGCAATCATGGACATGCCACCACCAAAGAATATCAGTCAGCTAAGGACACTACAAGGACGGCTTCAATCCATCCGAATATTCATTGCACAATTGGCTGATAAGTGTCACCCATTTACACATCTGCTACACAAGAACATCCGCTTTCAGTGGGATGACAGATGCCAGCAAGCATTTCAGGCGCTTAAAGACTATCTCATGAATCCACCATTGCTGATGCCACCAGATCCAAGTAGACCATTATTGCTCTATATCTCAGCAACAAGTACAGCATTGGGTGTACTACTGGCACAACATAATGCAGAAGGAAAAGAGTGTGCTATTTACTACATCTCTCGCACACTGATGGGCTATGAACTCAATTACACACCTATTGAGCGAGCTTGCCTAGCAGTAATCTTGGCAGCCACTAAACTGAGGCACTATCTGTTAACACACAAGGTGCAACTCATTGCAAAGATTGATCCACTCAAGTACTTACTTAGCAAAGCAGCATTGACAGGTCGTTTGGCAAAATGGGTGATGATTCTAAGTGAATTTGACATCGAGTACGTGGACCGTAAAGCTATCAAAGGTCAAGTTATTGCAGATCAGTTGGCCGATGCACCACTCATAGGCGATCATCCTCTCATTTCCAATTTTCCAGATGAAGAGATATTCATGATCACAACAGCACAACCATGGAAACTATATTTTGATGGTTCATACACTAGGCACGGCTCGGGGGTAGGCATTCTGTTTATCACACCTCAAGGTGATAGCATCCCGAAGTCTTACAGGCTCACATTTCCATGCACAAACAACATAGCAGAGTATGAGGCCTTGATCACAGGACTCAGGCTAGCCATACAATGGAAATTAAAAGAACTGCAAGTATATGGCGATTCCCAACTAGTCATTCGACAAGCAACAGATGAGTATCAGACCAAAGATGATAAACTCATGCCATATAAGCAAATGGTGGACACTCTAAAGACATCATTTACTACTATCACTTTTGAGCAGATACCAAGAGATCAGAATCGAGCTGCTGACGCTATGGCTACCATCGCATCTCTACTAGATCTTCCACAGAATTCAACACGCTACGAGTTCTTGGTAGAACAACTTTGGATCCCCGCTTATGATATCCCCGAATCTGAAATGATATGTTGCCTTGTTGGTTCTGAATCCCCATGGTACGGTGAGTTCTACACCTATCTTCGCGATCATACCCTTCCTCCCAACCAATCGAATAACCAACGTAAAACCTTCATTCGCCAAACTGCTCGATATACCATTATTGCCGAAACCCTATACCGACGCGGTCTTGATGGTACTCTCCTTCGATGTATAGAACAAGGTGAGATAACAAAGGCTTTGGAAGAGGTACATGAAGGAATTTGCGGGACTCACTCAAGTGGTCCATCACTAGCCAAGAAGATCATGCGAGCTGGATACTATTGGCCATCTATGGAAAAGGATTCCTACTACTTTGTCAGAAAATGCAAGAAATGTCAAGTTCACGGCGACCTAATACATGCACCAGCTCAAGAACTGCAACCAATCACAACACCATGGCCTTTTTGTCAATGGGGCCTTGACCTTGTGGGTAAGATTCATCCATCTTCATCCAATGGCCATAAATTCATTATTACCGCCACCGAATATTTCACAAAGTGGATCGAAGCTGTTCCACTTACCCAAGTCACCGGCAAGCAGATCGCCTCATTCATCCTCAACTACATCATCTGCCGGTATGGTGTACCCATGTCCATCGTCACAGATAACGGTCTTCCTTTCAAAAATCAGGATGTCCGTGAACTTTGTGAGAAATTTCATATCCAACACCGCTTTTCCACTCCCTATTACCCACAAGGCAATGGTCAGGCCGAAGCATCCAATAAAAACATATTAAGAATCCTAAAGAAAACAGTCAATGATGCCGGTCGTGATTGGCATGTTCAATTGAATCCAGCGCTATGGGCATATCGAACTAGCATTCGAACCCCTACAGGTGCAACTCCTTATTCATTGGTCTATGGTGCAGAAGCTATCTTGCCTATTGAGGTCGAGATACCATCATTACGGGTTTCTTTGCATAATCTCATTGATGATGAAGCTTACAGAGTCTCACGTCTTCAGGACTTAGAGTTACTTGATGAGAAACGACAAGCTGCATACAATCACCTAAAATCCTATCAGCAGCGCATGAGTAGAAGCTACAATCACCGAGTTAGATCTCGTACATTTGAGGTAGGTGATCTTGTTCTTCGAGAAAATCCTCGCAACCAACCAAACAGAGAACATCAAGGCAAGTTTGAATCAAACTGGTTGGGCCCATATGTTGTCACTGTTGTATTCGGGTCCGGGGCATATCAGTTGGCTACATCAGACGAAGAACCGCTCGCAGATCCAATCAATAGCATGCACCTCAAACGGTTTTATACCTAAGGTATACAAAGCATCAGGCTCCCCTACATATCAGAAAATATCAAAAACATTCAGAAAAATGTCCTAAAGAAAATACAAAAACATTCAAAAAAGTAAAGAAAAATCATGCATCCAAACGGTGAACAACCACTCCAGTGGCACCTTGGGTAAGTACGATGGCGAAAACCTAGCAAACAGGCGCCACTCGTAAAGGCAATGGCTCCAGTATCTTTCAGGCTCATTGCGATCACATTCATACATACACACATCCATCCATCTAACCATGGCTTGTTATTTGATCTGTAATCCAAGAAAGTACTTCATGCGTCTAGCATCCCGCTTTTTCATAAATCATGTCCAACTTGGGGGCAATGCCCTTACAATCTAGATGATGGAAGTGGATTCTACATTACTGGTGATTCATTGGCAAAAACATTCAAAAATGTCTCGCAAAATACAAAAACATTCAAAAATGTCTCGCAAAATACAAAAACATTCAAAAATGTCTCGCAAAATACCAAAAACATTCAAAAATGACTCACAAAATCCACAAACATTCAAAAACTATTACACAAAATCCAAAAACATCGAAAAACCATCGAAAATCACCCAAAAAACATGACAACACCTTGTACATATTCATCCGATCAGATACAAAATACTCACACAAATGACCACTTATCACTCGACCAACACAATCAACATCTACAATCCAAACTGTCTTAAACAAGGATGCATCCTTCCTTACCAAAACAAAGACAAAAGTGACGTTTTCTTTGACAAGAAAATTATGTTAAGCTATCAAATGCTTGGTTGATTCGTGAGTAATTCATTTGTTTATTTGTATCGGGATCTTTCAGCATTGTTTTGTATCGTTTGCGCATTATTTCCGATGAAGTTCTGGGGCATGTACTAATGGTGTCTACGTGGGAAGTTCACCAAGCTACGTGATCTTATGCCAAATGTAGTCATAGATCATTACGGCTTGCTGACTACAGCGTATACCTCGACCATATGAGCATGAACCATTACCAAGGATCCATATTCTTTATTCTTTAAGTATATATTGTTTGTTTGCAGGTACAATTCTCTTTCTTTGGTTCCTCCTACCTCGTCCAAACTGGATACAGGTTTTATTTCTTAGTACGGTATGCACTTGTCTCAGGATATGATCAGCCTAAGATCAAGGAGGACGTTCCAAGTCATGCATGAAAGGAGATAATCCTTGTCTGTTCCGCAAGCAATACTCAGGTCAACTTGATCCATTATATCAAGTTGCTTGTATTAACTTGCTATATAAAAATCCATGTAAGAAATACTCTGGTCATCTTGAATCTTTATGTCAAGTTGCTTGTATTTTCTTACAACATTTTAAAAGCTCAATGATGAAAAATAAAGCACTATGGATCGTCATTCCATCTCATTTGTATATATTGCATTTCGTTGCATTCCACCCATCCATACATTCATAATAGCTGCATATCATGCATACGTAGTCATAATAATGCATACTCTATTTTACTCATCTTCTTCCATAGGACTCGATCCTAGTCCTCCATATCTTCTATCTAACATCAAATCCCCCCTCACCCTCCCTATCTTGATCATCAACATCATCCTAATCCCTTCATCGCTTCCCATCCTCACTCATCCACAAAATTAAGTCAGTTACTCTATCTACACAGATACATCGACTCCCACACACCTAGACTATCAACAGATACTCTGATCAAGTATCTTCGGGTCTCAACAGGTAATCGATCATGGTAATCCTAGACTACATCAGGCATTTATCATAATGACCTAGTCTCAACGGGGCTGCTATGATTCACCACAATCATCCATCACACGCACACACTATCAATTGATCAACCAATCAAACACAATCCAATGGACAATTACATCAATTGTCTACGTCTCAACGAGTATTTTGCTTCATATACCTTGACTTCATCGGACAATTACATCAATTGTCTAAGTCACCATCAGGTCACTTTGATTCACTTACTCAGACTTTATCATGTTCAAGCGACCAACTGACATCAACTGTCACGCTTTGACTTGACCGGGGCAATTAAACCGATTGCACCAGATTGTCCAAACAATTTTGATCAATTGTATAGCATCAATCCAAACCCCACACTACATCTGCTATGTATCTTTTGCATGACCTCAGGGTACTCGCTGGCTTGTTGTTTCTTCATATTCACTCCATTTTCTCCCATTCTTTCATCATTAGTTCTAATTTCTTCTATTCTACCTCCCCTCCGCTTTTCATTCTTTTTCGAGAGACCGCCCGATTTTTCAAAAAAAACATTCGGCCCATCTCTCGAGGGGGCATACCACCCATTAAATTTACATTTTTATGGGGCATTTCTTCACACCTATTTTTCTTTCTTTGAAACGACGCGATAAACCGCACCGTCTCAAAGAGGGGCAAATGTAGTCACATAAATTTGTCCACTTAATTAAATGAATACTTAGTATTTATTTGATTATTTAACCATCAATTAATAATTAATTAAATTAATATTTAATTAATTCATCTTAACCCTATTCTCCTATTAATTAAATAAATTATTCAATTTATTTGATTTAATTCACTTAACCAAATTTAGACCATTAATTAAATAAATAAATCATATTTATTTAATTAAATCTTCTCTCACATTTAAATAAATTAATATTTATTTAAATCCCCCAAAATCCCACCTCACATTTAAATAAATAAATCATTTATTTAAAATCACCTTTATCCTCCACCCACTTGCATTTTCTTACAAATACAAGTTGCACAATTATTTTAAATAAATAATTTATTTAAATCACCTTTATCCTCCACCCACTTGTATTTTCCTACAAAAGCAAGTTGCACAACTATTTTAAATAAATTATTTATTTAAAATCCTATTTATCCTCACCCACTTGAAACCTTTAATGGTTTCCCTTAAAGTATTCAAACTTGATGGCTTTAAAGTCTTCAAACTTGATGGCTTCCTTCTATAGTCTTCTTAAGACTTTAATAGTTTTCCTTAAAGTCTTCAAGGCTTTAATGGTTTCCCTCAAAGTCTTCAAGCATTTTAATGTTTTATCTTCATTTTTCTCATTTAAATAAATTAATATTTATTTGAATATTTATCCAAATGCAAATTACACCATTTAATTGAAATAAATGATTTTATTTTAATTGAAAATACCAAAATTTCTCCCACTTGCATTTTCCTACAAAATCCACTTGTATGCCTAAACCCCTTCTAGATTCTTCTAAACCCTTCCTAATTAGCCTAATCCATCCCCTAAATATTGTCACATTCCTAAGCAAATTGGAGTCACTTCTCAAAGACTCCAAAGTCTTTGAAAAGCAATTAATGCTTTGTGTGTTCAACAAATTAACCCTCAAAGTCTTGGATAACCTTTGAAAGCTTTCAACCTTCAACCACTAAATGGCTCAAAGTCTTTGAAAACCATTGAAGGCTTCCAACCTTCAACCACTTAATCCCCAAAGTCTCCAATAACCATTAATGGTTAATTCAACCCTCCCACATGGTTAAAACATTTGTTTTGACTCAACCTCTACCCAACCCAAAGGTCTCATCAGGCCATTAATGCTTTGACCATGATTATCTCTTAAACACTTGCACAAAGGTTTATCCTTGGATTAACTCTTAATCCAATGGGTAATCTTAATTTAGACTTGACCCTTACCTTCTAGATAACCATGAGGTCTTCTCAGGCCTTTAATGCCTCCAACCTCTTCTCTCAACCCAATCCTATGTTGAAACTTGTCACCATTTTATTGGTGCCAATTGTGCACATGGATCCCCAACTTTCAATCCTAACCCTTGTTAAGATTGCTCAATCTTAACCCTTCATTTCCCTATTTCTTCTATAAATAGAACCCTTCTCCTCAAGCAAAGGAGAAGCATTTTTAGAGTATTGTTGTTATACTGGCATTAGCATAGAGCTTTTTCATAGCATCACTATCTACTCTTGCATAGCATTTGCTTATCATATTCAACCATCTTGAATCTCCATATGGCATCCATGGCTAGTGCTAAAAGCTGAGAGCTACACTCATTTGGGACTTGGAGAGGAGAGGAACAAGGGAGGAGCAACTATGAGCATCTTGATTAGCTATTTCATTCTATGTTTATATGCTTTCTATTTCATGCTTAATATCTCTCTTGATATGCCTGTTTAGGATAATCTTTTGTTGCTAACACTAACGTTTGTTTCTTGTGCTCTTGTGTGTGTTGCCATCAAACAGATTTTCTAATCCTTTTTGCAGAGCATCAGATGCATTTTTGACTTTACTAAGGCATGCTACCGAGCTGAGGTATGGAACATATGAGGAAGTGAAGGAAAAAGTAAAAATGAGCATTGTAGTACCCAAGGCTACAAGGAAGGCAACAAAGATGATTAAGACATTAACGAAGAAATTTGGAGAAGGTTCTTCCTCCACACCTATCAAGGGCACTAAAGTAATAACCAAAGAGGAATCTGAAGCCCAAGAGGAAGCTATAACACTGAGCACCGAATTGCCTAAGGGAAAAGTGTTGAAAAGAAAGAAACAGGATACATCAAAAGTATCACCGACTCCTCCAACAAAGCGACCTAACACAAGAGCATCTGTAGCTTCACCGAGTAAGAAAACAAAGAGTTTTGCCACACCCAAGGTAACAAAAACTTACAAGAAATCTACTCGGAGACTCATTTTGACCAAAGAGTCTAGTGACATTGAATTTGAAGATGCAAGTAAATTTCAAATTGTCAAGAGCAAAAAGGTAAATGTACATAGTGTTGAAAAATTTTGTGCTAATCTAAAGAAATATGGTGGATTTGGATCATTCAGATATGTAAAATATGAATCCAGATCTGATGATGAAAAGAGACAAATAGAAGAAGCGGTCATTTGCACACTATGGAAATTCCACTTGGTCCCATTGGAAGTATGTAAATCTCTTCCAAATGAATTATATTTACATATTGACAATAGGTAGAAGTATGCAATGGACTTAGAGAAACAGATGAGAGAAAGAAGTCTGGTCCATCTTTTCCCAGACATGTCGATAGATGAGATCACCGAACATCTGAAAAACTGCCACATAAAATTTCTAGTCAAGCAAAGAGCTTTAAAATTGATGAATGGCCTTTACTTGGATGTAGAGAATGAGACCAATGAAAAATGGCAGGAAATCTTTAAAATCAAAAATGCTGGTGAATAAGCTGAAGTTGAAATAGTTGATGTCACCGAGCAAGTTCCTGATATCACCAAGCAAGACCCTGCTGACACTATACAAGTAGATGAGGATATCATGGATACAGAGGCACCTGAACAAGAAATGATTGAAGGAAATGCATATGCCAAACTAGTATCCAGTGAGTCAGTTTTGGAGCAAGTTTAGCCCTATCCTCCAGTCAATCAGCCTATTTCAACCGAGGCCCCTAAGGATACTGAACAAGGGACAGAAGGTCACAAATCTACAGAAGGAGAAACTTCTTCTTAGGCTACCGAGGAAAAGTCTTCACAAGCTCCTTCTAGCACTGAAAATGTTACATCTGAGACCCCAAGCACTGAAGCACCGAAGGACACAACAAAGGCAACATCAGAGGTTAAAGAAACTAACCAAAGTGTTGCCTCTACTGAGCAACCTACCGAGGGTCCACAAGCCTCCCAAGCCATTTTTTTAGTTCAACCGTAGAAAGGTAAAGAAAAGAAGATGAAAAAGCATAGTTTCAAACTAGATTTGTCAAAACCAATAGTGTTTCCCAATGTTGATATATCCAAATTAAAGGGGCAAGCACTCATTGAATTCGGTGAACTATGCAAAGCCAAAGCTGAACAGGAGAAGCAAATGGCTATTCAAAAGAAAAATAAAGTACTTCAGAAGGTGAAAGCACTCTTAACCGATATGCTACCTAAAGCTATAGTAACCAAAGATGCAGCCATCCACATTCAATTGGATGAACTCCTAACCAAGATAGAGACATCTGGAGTAGATGCATCTGAATATTTGAGCAAGTTAAAAGACAAGGAGCTCACTGCAAAAATGATTGAAGAGGTACAAAAAGCTATTGCCATTGGCAAAGTTAAACTTATCAAATTTATTGCTGAGTTGACCCCTCAACTCAAGCACATTCTTTATTTATTTCAGAAACTTTGTACATTCTCTCTATTTATTAAACATATCAAGAATAAAATAGAAACAATTGAGAAAGAGATCACCGATCTCTCACAGAAGTTGACCACTGAGCCACATTCCATTCAGAACTTTTATACCAAGCTACAACAGCTCATGGCTCAATAATTGGAACTAAGGAATGAAGAACACAAGATCAGGATGGACATAATGACACTGCAAACATTATTCATTCCTCATCTTTCATCTGTCCAAGAACAAATCAACAAAGCTACCTCCCTATCCACTCAGCAAGAGGGAAGCACCTTAGATGGACTCATTTCACTGTTAGCTGACATTACAGTGCAGAATTAACTTATGGACAGTGTTAAGGATGTCCTCTCTGCCACCCTTACCGATGCAAAGGCAAAGTACAAATCCATTTTTGACCAGTTTCCACCACCGAATGGTAACTAAGTCTTGATGTTTGTCAAAAAGGGGGAGTGTGTATCATATCAAAGTATATAGGGGAATGTAGTATATAGGGGGAGTATATACCAAGCATAACAAAGTATTCAAATGCAGAGTCAATTTTGACAGTGAACAAAAAATAGAGCAGTGAACCAAGAAGTTATCACAGAACATTGATCACCGAGCATGCAAAATCAAAGTTTTGTATAGTATAGTTATCAGGGGAGTATATCTAAATATACTATTTCATTGACTAATGTATATAGTGTTTGTTTAGTCAAAATTTTGTAAGTATATAGATTTTTGAGTTATGACTTTGAAAGTAGTTTTGTCACACATCTCAACTAATGTCAAAAGGGGAGATTGTTACTACTTATTAAGTTTCCATTAGTTTTATATCCAAAGTCATTATATATACTCTAGTCGGTTACCTCTACCGAAACATTCAGTCGGTATGCACAGAACAGCCGGTTAAAAAAGAAAGTATTCACAGAGCCCAGTATGCACCGAGCTGTCTACCGAGTAACATTCCATGTCTACCGAGTAGCAACAATGATACACCGAGTGAAACGTTTTACCAGATTCATTGAACCTAGACACACATGTGGAAACATGTTACAAGATCGAGGAACATAGAACTGTTATCACATTGGAAATTGCACTTAAGGATTGTGTATGATTTTGAGGTAATCTAACCAATCAAATATTTTGTATGGTTAATCATTCGATAAATCATGTTTGTAAGATTGAAGCAATGGATCAGATCATCGACATAAGAGACCTATTTATACAGCATGGATTAAAGATACAAGTAGTGACAGAGAGAGAGAGATATAGAGGTGTATGAAGAAAGCACTAAGTGTTATGACTGTTACAGAGACACAAAGGTCACCAAGAAGGATTTCAGAGAACGGTCAAAGAACAGAGTAAACAAAAGGGTTTACCGAGTTACTTCATGGGTTACCGAGGTATGCTATAAGCAAGGTAATCTCATTATGAGCACATAGAATCTGCTATAATATTTCAGATGTAAAGTTGCAGATATTTGTAATGATTTATTGTAATATTTTGAAGTTGTAAGTGAAACCTTTAACAGGGTAAAAGACTCTAACAAAGTCTATAAATTGTAAAGCCTTTAAGCAGGTGCAGCATTTAGTTTAAGTGTTGTAAAATCCTTTAGCAAGGTAGATCTAATGATCTTGATACTCCTAACAGGGTAAGCTATTAGAAATAGTTGAACATGTAGCTCTAACCGAGCACTCTTTATTATTGTAGTAGTGAAGTTGTGGGTGCCATCCCCACCATAGTTTTTCTCTCTAACCAAGAGTTTCTGCGTAACCAAAATATATGTGTTATGGAGTGAATCATGTATGATTGTTATCTATTTGTTTTAGCTTTATGTTATGTTGCAGCAGTTTTTGGTTTATGCATAACAGTAAAGATATTGTTGGTAAAAGGTTTTGAAGTATTGATTCACCCCTCCCCTCTCAATACTTTAGCTTTCCATATTGGGTCTAACAGCCTAAATTGATATGAGATGGGATCCTTATTGCTCCAAAATGGGGGATATTTATAGGAATTCCAAGGCCAAAGCTAAGGTGGCAGAAATCGATGGTCTAGATCTGATCTGAAGATATCAAAGATCAAGATTGAGGAAGTTGGAGAAGAAGTTGGAGGAAGGGACACTTGTCATCTCTGTGGTGACAAGTGTCAAGGAGCCTTGCTCATGAGAGAGCAAGTGTCCAAGGGAGGAGACATGTGGCAAAAGTGCTATGTGTCTCAAGGAGAGAATATCCACACCATGGGAGGTTAGGATAAGGAGGTTAGAATGTGCAAGATATGATAGGGTTAGGTAGACCCAAGATTATATTGAATGGGTTAAGTTAGGGGATGGTTAGGTTAGTTGGTTAAAAGTTAGGAGCCATGTGCTCATTTGAATTTAGAAATTCAAATAATTGAAAAATGGCAATTAATCTCAACAAACTTGAGTTTGTTAATCTTAATTAAGGATTAGAAGAATTGATTAATATGGGGAGACATTAATTAATTTAGAATTAATTAATCAAAGGGGGATATGAGATGAACTATATAAATAAATCATTTAGATTTATTTACTAGTAGATGAATAGAGAAATTAATTAAGTTGCTTGTGAATTCAATTAATTGGGAAGGGGAATTAATCAAATAACTACGTATTTAATTAACTATCTTTAGACCATTTTTAGGTGTATACATTTTGCCCCTCTTTGAAGCAATGTGTGACGACATGTTGGTTCAAAGAAAACTTGATTGATGATGTTGCTGATATTGATTCCAATAGGATGCAGATTCGATCTTGATTTGATGCGGATTTGGTTTCGATATGACACTGATTTGATTTGGAGATGATAAATCTCGATATGATGCGATTTCGATCTTCGAGATGATAAATTTTGATATGATGCCCCAGACGCTGATTGATAAATATTTATACGAGGATGCCCCCTTAGGGGATGAATTAGATAAATTTTGAATGTTTTTGAATTTTTCGCGATTTTTTTATTTTTTTGAAATTTTTGAAATTTTTAGATTTTTAAAGATTTTCTGATTTTTAGAGTCAATCCGATTCATTTCCCGATAAGAAATTTGAAAACTCTACCCTGCTAGGTTGATTAGTTGGTTAGATGATTAAAAATCAGTGCAATAAAAATCCCACTTAAATGCCCCATTATGAGTTTAAAAAGGTGAATTCTTTTTACCACTCCTCATTTGTGCACTACAGTTGTTTGAGAAAATTTGTTCTCAAGGAAAGAAATGGCGATCTCATACCACCAGCATAGGTTTGAACAAGTTTGGCGATATGAGCATCCTTCGGCATACGGTCCACCAGTACATACTTCGAGAAAACTCAGCTTTGTTAATTTTTGAAAAATTTAGTTGTTTGCATAAAAAAATCATTTTTTAGCATTTTCGCCAGATGGGTTGGGAAAAAAATTATATTTTTGAGATGGATTTTTCAATTCATGAAATGGGTTTTTTCGGATTTTCAAAAAATTTCCATTCGCATTCCCAAAAATTAAATTTAATACATGCATTTTGTTTTTTAAAAAATACATCAAAAAATTTTATTTTCGAAATTTGCATTTTTTGGGGTGAAAGAGGGTGGTGGTGGAGGCCACCACCGGCACCGCAAGAGGCGCCACCGCGAGAGCCTTGGGTGTCACAGGTGCCACCGCTAGCGCCTTTGACGCTATGGGAAGCGCCTTTGGTGCCACCGCAAATGCCTAGGGCATTGCGGGCGGCGCCACTGTGGGGGGGGGGGAGATTTTTTTTGTTTTTGTTTTTTTCGATTTTTCAATTTTTTTTTATTTTTTATTTTTTGGATTTTTTCGATTTTGGCCATTTTTGAGATTTTTCTATTTTTCAAAATTTTTGAGATGTGACGATTTTTCGAAATTTGTCAATTTTTGGCTATGAGGTTTTGATGATTTGATATGATTTTTTTATTTTTTTTTCAATTTGGGTGATTTTGATAAAATGATTTGATTTGTCGATTGGTTGACTTTGTTGTCAATTTGATTTGATTTTTGATAGGGTAAGATTTGATTAGCTATCTAATTGATAAAATTAGACGATCCTAATTGATAAATTTGATGATCAATTCTGATATTCTCGATGCACACGTGAGATGAGATAAGATTGATAATGACCTGATGATAGATGAGCGTCATTGATAGGGGCCCAACGAGATTTGATAAAAATCTCAATTGAGCAAAGTAGACCGATAGATAGATTGATTTGATAGATAGATAAATCAAGAAACTAATATGATGAGATGATGTGATTGCAGGAGCACTTTACCGTTCTTCAGTCTCGGAAGTGTTTCCCGAAGACATGGATGTTGATACCCCGCCTTAGCTAGGCAGAGCGAGACCACATTAGCAAGTGTGGTTTATCTTCCCTTCTTGACATGCCCTGACCTTTGATAAACCAGAGATTACTGACAGCTTTAGTAGAGCACTGGCATAGTGAGCATAACACGTTTCATTTGCCAACGGGAGAGATTACAGTGATGTAAAGTTATTTCAATTTCAATTAAAGAACAAGTTATGAACTATGTATGCTATATATGGATATGAGGAATTATGTCAATGTCTAATAATTCTGATTTTTATCTGTAGGTCTGAAGGAGAGAGATCATTTAATGTTTTCTATGTCTTCTCCAAATGAATTCAATTGGCATATATATCATTTAGGCAACCGGTCAATTGGTATATTGACTGGTCATGCCTTTTAGGCATGACCGATCAATGCACCCATTGATCGGTGCCTTTGTAATTATACCATTAACACAATGCTGATTATCGGTTCAAAACCCCCGATAGCATATTGTAATAACATAATATAATGACTGATCAATATAGTGAATTGGTTCATATAAACACCGATGATTCAAAGTGCATGATGTATGTAATCCAACTGGTGCATTTGTTAACCAATGTTAATTCCAAATGAAGCGGTGTATTCATTAAACCCGATAACAAATATGCCTGATAACAAATGTGAATTGGTGTCAATGGTTATGCACCCGATAGCAAGTATGTATCGACGAATTTAACCTGATAACTTATAGCATTTAATATGCTATCGGGTTAATACCCCGATAGCATATTAATGCCAATTAACAATTGACATTAATATGCTATCGGGTTGTTAGCCCGATGGCATAATGATAAGCAGTGTTTGTACAATCTGAAAATCATATGCAATATAAATCAGACATGAAGCATGTAAATAACAGAACAAGGAAGGTTAGGGAGATCTTATCTTGCATAAGCTACCATGCATTAACAAGTGACACCCGAGGATGTCTATTGGATTTTGTGCATCCCTATGATGGGCGATCTAGTATATTATGATCTCAGTGAGAGGGGTGGGATAGATGCACTTTGTCGAGTGTTTGAGGATGATGAGATAGGTGGATATGATATTGTGTGGCAGGAGATGCTAGAGTTAGGATATGCCACATTACCGACTGTGCTTGCCGGATTTATTGGAGGTTTCCTTTGTCCTGATCACAGGTCAAAGGGATTATCTATTGGATGGGGTCGTTTGCTTGAGCAGATGGTGACAGAGGGGACCCAATTTTCATGGGGGTCATGCATGTTGGCGCATTTGTATCATGACCTGCACCGAGTTGTGTACCAGGGATCAGCTGCATTATCAGTCGGGGTGACTATCCTTCAGATATGGGTCTGGGAGCATTTACCTATCACACGACCATTGGCTGACAAAGAGAGACTTGTAGGCAGGCCTTATGCTGATGGGTATCTTGGTATCATTGTCCAACGAAAGTTGGGCAAATTGGAGTACTGGCAACAGAACTTGGATGACCTGGATACTGTGATATGGAGGCCATAGAAGGATTGTGATATTTGGCCCGAGGATGCATTGGAGATACTGTATGTATTCATGACGCGAGATCTGATTGGATCGACACCCTATGTCATCAAGCGATTTCTTTGTATGAGGGTGTTGAGACAGTATGGCAGGATACATGGGATACCACAGGGTATAGCTCATTATGCTCGCCGGAGATTGGATGTGGCTACTTAGGGGCCTTCTATTTCATATGATCAGGCTTGTGCTGAGTATCAATCATTGGGGCCACTTGATTGCGATTATCTTCCAAGTGTGATGGATAGCGGGATGACACATGAGCACGTCAAGCATTGTATTGTACACAGGTTTCTGAGGCTGACACGTGTGGATGAGCCAAAGCCAGTCTTAGATGAGGATAACAAGAAGCTACGACGCAAAGCTCCTAGACAATAGAGAGATGGTGGGGGGTGGAGGAGGTGGAGGTAGAGATGATATTGGAGATGGAGATGGATATGGAGGAGATGCAGGAGATCATGGTGTTGGAGATGATGATGGAGGAGATGATGATGGGGGGGATGGGGGAGATGATGATGGGGGATATGGTCGAGCAGTGGCAGTATTAGCGACAGACACACCAGGAGTTAGCAGTTCTAGATCTGCCAGAGATGTATATATAGATTGGATGGGTCGGGTGGTCAAGCACGGGAGATCAGGGGCATTAGGTTCTAGAGCAGGAGGTGCCCCCGGTTGAATAGGTACCTATGACAGTATCACAGGCTGAGAAGCCACAGGTAGAGGCACCTCGACAGATCCTCATTAGGATGTTGTCTCATCAGCAGCAAACTCAGATTACGGACTTACAGGCTCAGGTTCAGCAGCTAGAGAGTCGACTAGCAGAGAGGGACTCTCAGATGGCCCAGCTAGAGACTCAAATGGATTCTCTCCTAGTTGAGAGAGACGCAGGTAGGGATAGGTGTCAGCAAGCCGAGGCATAGGTACAATTGTCAGGAGAGTCTATTTCAGGGAATATTACCCTGAAGAAGATGCGCCAGGGGATCTGAGAGGCTGAGTATTACAGGACCTTATACTTTACTATTGTTCCTCCTGATCGGAGGGCTCTAGGATTTTCACAACTGAACAGGAGATTAGGACATAGCCAGACTGAGAATCGAGGAGTGGCAGGGCCACTTCAGAGAGCTCCCCCAGGTGGGGACTTAGGTACAGGGGTACCAACCGGTGCTACTCTACCTGCCGCATCAGGACAGAGTTCCGCTCCACGTCCTAGTGGTCACACTGATATGGGACATTGATCCATTTATGTACACACCTTTTTGTGATGAGATATTGATGATTCCTGTGATGTATATTTGTGATGTATCTTATATATTTTTTGATATCATTGTACTTTGGACATTAATCTCGTTTTGATGATATGATATGCAATTGATCCTATTTTCTCTACATGACCTATGCGATGATGGATGCATTCTATTTGATATATCATTAGGTTGTGCAATTACTTTCATGATGTATGCTTTAACTTCTATATGCTTATGAATTATAGATGATGGATATATGATGATGCAGTATTTATATGATGTAGGCAAATGCAAATATATATGGTGACGTTTATAATTGTTATGTGATACATGTGCAATGCAATGCTTTCTATGTTTATGATAATTTTATGATTTTCTCATGCATGTTAATATGAGATGGATGCAATGCAATGCAATGGTGCTATTTTATATGATTTGAGATTAGATGAATGCCATGCAATGATCTTACTAAATGAATGAATGATTTGATGTTTTATATGGATGATGCCTTAGTATGAAATGGCTACATGAGATGAACTAGCTTATCATGCAGGATGAATGAATTAATTATTTTTGTTATTGTCCAATGTACTCAATCACATAATAAGAGAGATAACACCATGTTAGTCTTTGGCCTTGGAAAAGATGAGCATTGTGATCCCATGTAGAATGAAATGCAATTATACTTTAAAATGCAAATGCAAAAAAGAAATGCAATGTGGTGATCGGACCAGTCATGGATTCATTGCTTTGTTTCATCATTGAGCCTTTAAAATGTGGGAAGTGAGTGCAAACATCAATGGTATAATTGAACCATGATGACCTGAGCACTACTTTCCTGGGTTTTGATATTGCAAGTTAGCACAAACATCGAGGTATAATTGAACCAAGATGACCAAAGTGTTGCTTGCGTAAAACAGACAGTATTAACCATTTCTATATGCAAGTCTGAAATGTCTTCCATGATACTCCGATGATCATGTCCTAAGACAACTTTGCATATATGAATGATTAATTTACAAACCGTAGACAAGAAAAATATCATGTTCCTTCCTCGTTCCTCTAGTCAAAGACATCCTGGAGTTACTCAGAAATTATGATAGTGAAAATTAAAATGAAATATTTGAACCATTATGGCCAAAGTGTTAAAATCATGAGTCAAGATATATCATCCATTGATATGTGTTTTGTCATGTTTAGATTGATATGTGATAGTTAATGGTTGACAATGTGGTCTTATGTTCAATGCTGGATGTATCTCAGTTTTTCGCTTGACAAGCGTTGTCTAACTGATGTTCTACCTATTTGATTAAGCTCAAAATGATCAAAACTTTTTGCCCCCAGCCATGTTCAGGATTTTGCCCCCAGCCTAGAAACAAACCTTTATTATGATATAGCCAATTATCCAACCCATGACGAGAAATCACCTGGGATGCTTGCGTATGTACAAAGGCTTTATGATGGATATGAATAGCACTGATGGAAAAGAATGCAAGTGGAAGAATGCGTGAACCAAAAGATGGCAGAGCTAGCCTACAGATAGCACATGTTTGCCAAGTTTTCACCATCTTTTTTTATTGCACTTTTTCTCATATTTGATTTTTTTTTTTGGATTTTCCTTTTTCACTGTTTTTTATTTTTTCTTTTTCACTATTTTTGGATTTTTCTACTTTTTCACTGTTTTTGGATTTTTCAGACATAAAACTTCTTCAGATGCTTGCTATTGATGGGTTCCTCGAGCTGATCCCCATCTTGTGTTGATAGCTGATATGCTCCTGACCCAAATACTGTTGTGACCACAAACGGACCTAACCAATTTGGTTCAAATTTTCCTTTCTTTTCTCGATCTGACTGATTTCGTGGATTTTCCTTTAGTACTAGTTCTCCAACTTGAAAGATTTGTGGTTTGACCTTGTGATTATAACTTCGGCACATTCTTTGCTGATATATCTTTAAATGGTGGGTAAGTGCACAAAGATGGTGGTAAAAAAGGGGGTTTAAGTGGACACTTTTTTTATAAAATCGGGTGAACCTGAACTTAGAGGCAAAATTTGAAAGTCATCCACTCAAGATATGAAGATAATCAAAGAACAAATATTGTAGTACTCTAAATCTAGTTTCCAAACTACTAAACTTTTTCAAAATTTGATAAGATTAAGGGGGTCAAATTCTTCGCGCACGAAAAACTAACCCTATTTTTTTCTGAAAAACATAACATAGTGTCTGACGTGCGCATCAAAAAAGTCATAGTTAGATTTAGTATTTTGACAAATCCTTTGGCAGAAAGATAGTTAAGAGTGAGCACTAGAAGATGCGTATTTTTTTGTAATTTTTTGTTGAGTATTTTTTTTTTATGATTTTTCCAATCGAGCACATCCTAAAAATTCGGTACCTGTTCATGCATGAAGCATAAGTTGCACTAAACAAATCAAAAATACAATTTATTTTTTTAAAATTGTAAAGAATCAAGTGCACTACAATAATATATAAAGTTTTTTAAATT
>NC_081405.1:447356197-447396197 GCF_030272615.1 Cryptomeria japonica
TTTAGGTCAAGTGAGGAACGATGGAACAATGAGAGGCTCAAAAGGAAAGACAAAAGCAGAGTATGAAGAAATTGCGTGACATAAGAACAATGGGAGAAGAAGGTGTGTCAACCTCAACATCTCAATTCAATTTACCAAATGAATATAATGCACCTAATGCAATTGAAGAAGAAACATTTGATAATTTACCATTTGAACCTAGTGCAATTGAAGAAGATACCGCATTGAATAATCAATTAAATGATGAGCATATTACACCTTCTCTACTTGATGAATTGAATGTACATAATGCACTAATGTTAACACCTCCTAGAATCATTCGTAGGAAACCAAAGTATCTAATTGACATTGATGAGAATATATTGAAGTCAATGCCCAATAAAATGAATGAACAAACTTGTAGGAGAATGGTTAAAAGAATATGGCAAAACTATTTTAAAAACTTAAATCAAACCGCAAGATGTCAATTAATTATTCAAATGATTAAAATTTTGAATTTTAGAGAGACAATGAAAATTCTATGCCTAAGATCATCTGAAAGTAATAATGAAAGAACTATTGTCAGAAATCTATTTGATGCATATCAATCTATTGGTTCAAAATCACGTAGTAAAGATTCTAATGCTACTCTACATGTCATTACATCAACCATAATGAGCAAGAAAATAAAAAAAGATTTTTTGATAAGCAAAACAAGTAAGTCACTAAACGTTAGTAGAACAACATTAAGTAAAGCATTAAAGAGGCGAGAACAAATAGAGGAACCTAACAATAATTCTCTTTGGGCATTCTCAAGTAGACTACCACGCAAAGACAAGGTTGTTGTAGATGCACTAAAAACATTAATTGAAAATTTTTGGCATGACAACACAAGAGTATCGCCCAACCAAAGAGATGTTGTTAGAAGGCGAATTGGGTCTAAAAATCGTGAGCCACATGTGAAACACTATTTGGATATGACTCAAACTAAATTTTATGAAAGATTCCTTCAAAAGTTTCCTCAAATAAAAATTTCTCAAAGATTTTTTGAAATGGCAAAACATTTTTATATTAAGATTAATCATGTACGCACCACGTGTTGTTGTAGGATGCATATTGAATTTTCCATGCATTATGATATTTTTCATCATATTTGTTCTACTTTGCACACTAACGATGTTTTGTAGGAATGTAATATACAAGCACCTCCTAAGTCGGCAAGAGAATTTATTTCAAGTGTGTTATGTAATAGACATGATGGTTGCATTTATTATAAGATGCCTTGTTTGGAAGGTTCTTGTGCTATATGTGGTGGTTTACAACGTTTACCAAGATGCATACATTTGGAGAGCACACATGAAATTGGTACAAAACTAGTTTCTTTCAAAAAATACAAGACAGTCACATATGGAGATAAAGATGGAAAATATTTGAAGAGATGTGAGCTAGTGAAAAATCATATATGTGTAGCTCAATTTATGAAAATGTTTCAAGAGAAACTAGTTTATGAGTATATAATGCATACACATAGAGCTTGATGGTTAGATGAGTAATTCAAGTTGTGTAAGGACACATTTCCTCTTGGCACCATTGTCTCTATCATTGATTTCACTGAAAATTAGACACTACAACCTCAAAATGAAGTGCAATCCATGTATTATCACTCTACACAAGTTTCTATTTTTATACACATGGCATTCATGCATGCAGATGATAGCACCAAGGAGGATAGAAAGGTTGTAAGAGAATATCACTTCTACATAAGTGATGATCGTACTCATTCATCAGAGTTTGTACAAGGATGCTTTAAAGTTTTCTATGATAGTTTAAGGGAAAGGAACATACGATACAACCGACACTTAATATGGTCAGATAATTGCACCGCACAATTCAAGAATGCAAGGATGTTTTATTGGCTGACAAGGATGCATGTGACAAGCAGTGTACAACATTTTTGGAATTTCACTGAGGCTGGACATGGTAAGGGAGAGCACGATGGTGCAGGAGCATGTGTGCAAAGAGCCCTAGCCAGGGAAGAATTGAAGTACGAAGGTGGTGCTTAGTTGGTAGATGCAGAAACAATTGTGCGATGGTGTAAGTCTATGATGGGTCCAGGTAATCCAAGTATGTCATTGGTTTGTAGATATTTTTGGTTGATTACTGAATCTAACATAGAAAACTATCTAGATTGTTGTACAGTTGCAGGATCAAGTGACATGCACTCATTTATGAGTTCAAATTCAAGTTCACTGGTAATTTATACGAGACATATGGTATGTTTTTGCTCTTCATGCATGTATTGTTTGTGGGAAGAATGTGAATCAGAAGAGTGGGTTGACAAATGGTCTTGTAGACCATTGGTTCCCATTGATTCATATCAAATTCCCAAAGCACTACAATTGAGCCAGATGGAGATATCAATGGATTTTGACCATGTATCCGACCTAGTGGATTCAGGTGATTTTCTGGGTTAATTTTTTGCAAGTATTCTTTTTGGTTCATTTTGTTGTACATCATACTTTATTTTTGGTATTAATTAACACTTTATAAAATGTAGGTCATGTGTATGTAGTTGTTGCAAAAGAGAACAATGAAGAAGGAACAAATTACTATTTGTGTCGTTGTGTTGAGCCTAAAAGAAAATTGACAACCACAATCATCGACGGAGAGGGTATTGAGTACCCAATAGGGTCTGTTGTCATGATAGGAACATGGCTTTGGAGATACCCTATCAAGAATTCTGATGTTTGGTTGTTCGAGGACTTTGAAACACACAGACATATTCTTCATTTCTCTAACCTTGTTGTTGCAACAAATATTCATTTGATGAAGTATCGTGGTAGACCTCATAACAAGATTTTATGGAAAGTTTGTGAATCTGACCATGAGGCAATACTTGACACAATATGGGTTAGAGTCGATCCTGAAGGCTCACTTGATTGATTCTACAGTTCAGAGTAGAATGATTTTGAGAATTTTGTATAAATCGTCGACGAATTGTTCTATATTCATTTTTTGTATATATAAATGCCCATGAGCTGATTTTTACATGTTTAGGGGCATAATTTTGTATATTTAAGTGGCAATGAGCTTATTTGTACATATGTACATGCCAAATTTTGTATATTAAAATGGCGATGAGCTGAATCGCACATATTGTAATGCCAAATTTTGTATAAAAGCCCATGAGATGATTTGTATATTAAAATGGCGATGAGCTGAATCGCATATATTGTAATGCCAAATTTTGTATAAAAGCCCATGAGATTATTTGTAAGACAATTTTTTGTATAATCAAATAGCCAAGAGCTAATTTGACCATATTTAGAGGCAAATTTTTGAATAATATGTGACAATGTTTTGTGACTATTTTGTGTGTCAATGTTTTGTGACTATGTTTTGAGTATATGTGATGTGTCCCTGGTCAATCATGAGCATTCTTGATTCTTGTATAATCATGGATAATTATTTGAGTCATTATCGGGTCATAGGGGTCATAGATTGAAACTAGATACAATTTGAGCAAAAATTGTCATTGTTGTCAAAAAAGTTGTCAAGCAACTTCTACATTGCGTCAGTAGGGTATGACTCTCGATGTTCTGGTGCTTTGGGATGCATGATAGGGGCATGCCTAGCATAAACCTACCCACCTGGATGTGCTCGCAACGTCAGTTTGTGCACACGAAGAACAGAATCAATTCTATCCAATCTTGCAACTTTTCCTTGCAAGCAACTGACGGTTTTTTGAGCAAGCAAAAAAATACTACTAATTGAAAATGGCTCCGAGTCATCAAAAACCGAGATAGTCCATTGTAGAGGATCCTCATGTGACCCCACGGGATCAAACAAATCAACCGTATGTGTCGTGGATTGGAAGAAACAGTCCGTCAAATTTTGACAATTTTTTGGACTCAATGCACTTGAGAGATCGCACCAATAGGGTATGACTCTTGACGTTCTGGTGCTTTGGGATGCATGACAGGGGCATGCCTAGCGTAAACATGCCCACCTAGACGCGCTCGCAACATCAGTTTGTGCACACGAGGAACATAATCAATTCTAGCCAATCTTGCAACTTTTCCTTGCAAGCAACTAACGATTTTTTGAGCAGGCAAAAAAATGCTACTAATTGAAAATGGCTCCGAGTCGTCAAAAACAAAGATAGGCCATTGTAGAGGAGCCTCACGCAACCCCACGAGATCAAACAGATCGACCGTATGTGTCGTGGATTGGAAGAAATAGTCCGTCAAATTTTGACCATTTTTTGGACTCAGGGCACTTGAGAGATCGCACCGGTAGGGTATGACTCTCAACATTCTGGTGCTTTGGGATGCATGACAAGGGAATTCCTAGCGTATACATGCCCACTCGGATGTGCTTGCGACGTCGGTTTGTGCACACGAGGAACAGAATCAATTCTAGCCAATCTTGCAACTTTTCCTTGCAAGCAATTGACGGTTTTTTGAGCAGGCGAAAAAATGCTACTAATTGAAAATGGCTTCGAGTCATCGAAAACCAAGATAGGCCATTGTAGAGGAGCCTCACATGACCCCATGGGATCAAACAGATTGACCGTATGTGTCATGGATTGGAAGAAACAGTCTATCAAATTTTGACAATTTTTTGGACTCAGGGCACTTGAGAGATCGCACCGGTAGGGTGACTCTCGATGTTCTGGTGCTTTGAGATGCATGATAGGGGAATGCCTAGTGTAAAAATTCCCACTTGGATGCACTCATGACGTCGGTTTGTGCACATGAGGAATAGAATCAATTCTAGCCAATCTTGCAACTTTTCCTTGCAAGCAACTGACGGTTTTTTGAGCAAGCAAAAAAATGCTACTAATTGAAAATGTCTCCGAGTCATCAAAAACTGAGATAGGACATTGTAGAGGAGCCTCATGCAACCCCACAGGATCAAACAGATTGACCGTATGTGTCGTGGATTGGAAGAAATAGTCCGTCAAATTTTGACAATTTTTTGGACTCAAGGCACTTGAGAGATCGCACCGGTAGGGTATGACTCTCGACGTTCTGGTGCTTTGGGATACATGACAGGGGCATGCCTAGTGTAAACCTGCCCACCCAGATGCGCTCACGACATTGGTTTGTGTACATGAGGAACAGAATCAATTCTAGCCAATCTTGCAACTTTTCCTTGCAAGCAACTGACGGTTTTTTGAGCAGGCGAAAAAATGCTACTAATTGAAAATGGCTCTGAGTCATCGAAAACCGAGATAGGCCATTGTAGAGGAGCCTCACGCAACCCCATGGGATCAAACAGATCGACTGTATGTGTCGTGGATTGGAAGAAACAATCCGTCAAATTTTGATAATTTTTTGGACTCAGGACACTTGAGAGATCGCACCGGTAGGGTATGACTCTCGACGTTCTGGTGCTTTGGGATGCATGACAGGGGCATGCCTAGTGTAAAATTTCCCACCCAAACACGCTCGCGATGTCGTTTTGTGCACACGAGGAACAAAATTTGACCATTGCGAGCGTGAGGGTGCTCTCGCACCAAACACATTGTTGTTTAAATTCATTTTGTCGATTTTTGTTGTTTATATTCATATTGTTAATTACATATGCAAATATTCATTTAATTTATAAAAGGGCAACCACCAAATACAACGAATACACAATAATGAACTCAATACAAGGAGTTTTGTAGGGTTAATTCAACATTTAAGAAATTTATCAAATCATATTCCACGATTGCAATGCTTTATATCATATATTTTTGTTGTTTATATTCATATTGTTGATTACATATGCAAATATTCATTTAAATTTATAAAAGGACAACCACAAAATACAATGAATACAAAATAATGATCTCATTACACATTTATTGGATCGAATATCAATATTTATATATATATAAAAAGGCATGTCTGTCAAGTCAATACAAGTATTACAAAAATGTGGCATATGCCATGTCCAAATCAATATACAATAAAAATGTAGAATATATCTACATGTATTGGTCATTCTATGACCAAAACTAATACTATATGATCCTAAACTTGTGGTGGATCATCAAAATCAAGCCTCTTTGACGCAGTACGCAACTCTGTAGATGGCTGCAAAACCACAATTCAAAAGCCAAGTTAGAATTCATTTGTAGAAAATAGTTCACAATTAACATCATAACTATGCATTTAACTTTAATTCCTTTGCAATTGAAATTTAGATTACCTCATCAACTGATCCAGGAGCTAATGTCTTTGCTCTCCTCTCCTTGTCACTCTTAGGAGTTTTCTTGAAGACATACTTAAATTGATCCACATTATGGCCGTACCGTGAAGGAGTCTATTGTAGATTAAATGTACAATTAATACAATGTACTAACATAAATATATCAAAAAATACTTAAAAGCTATAATATAGAGAACAATGACGTACCTGTGCCTGAGATGCTTCTCCAATGGACTGAGGATGGCTCACCATCGATGTAGAAACTGACGCTATTACCTATACAAAAAAATGTACAAAGATTAAATACAATTAATATAATGATAAGTATTGAAGGTTGAAAACAATTAATTTTACATATCAAACAAAAGTGTACCGGATCCTGAGATGCTTCTCCAGTGCAAGGAGGAGGGTTCGCCATTGATGAAATAGGTATGGATATTTCCTGTATGAAAAAATTATAAGATTATAATATATCACAAGTTCACATGTACGCGTGCATATAATCATGAAATCAAGAAAATAAAGTAGAGATACATACATCCGCCCTCTCTTGATCCACAGGCGAATCAGGTGCATTCAACATATCCACAAAGCTCAATGGTTGTTGTACATGTAAAATAGACAAAAAACACTAATCAATCTACAAACCCCAACTAATACTTGATTTCAACATTTTCAAACAATTGTACAACTAAAAATGTGTTCAATTACCTTCTTCACACGTTTTGGCGTCTTTGAGGAATTCTTTTTCTTAGGACGAGCCCTAGACGCGGAGGGGGTACCCTAAAAACACAAAATTAACATGAGATATTAGTACAGATAATAAATTAAACATAATTTAAAAAATCTAAAATGAAATGACTTGCATATTCCATCAAAACAATACATAAAAAGAGTTGTACAAAATATCATACCGTATAGCCTTGTAGGCCAAAATCGATCACTGAGAGCATGATGTCATCAATCTGGGACATTTCGTCCCCTGTCAACACCTATAAACCAGAAATTGGACCAAGCATTAAAGATAGTTAGTATATCTTGTATTTTTTTGAATTCAAAGTGTACTATTCTATTTTAACATGTTACAAAATTTATACCTCGGGCATCGAAGTTGCAGATATGGTAACTGGGGGAGGTGTATGGGATACCGTTGCTGCATCCTGAAATGCATATTATTTGTCTCAATTTAAATCGATGTATAAATGAAAATTCATTTATGTAATTACAAAATTTAAGTGACTAATAAATAAAATGTTATGAATTCAAATCAACACACCTATGTCTGTGGCTCATGGGCAAACACCATGTCCATCAACTCATCTGTCAGGGCGACATCCTCAATCATGTGAGCCTGACATCTACAACTGCAAATCGTGCATAGATGATATGAGTATCCATCTACACCAACTGCATCATCTATCCCTAAGCAATTGACACACATATGCTCGATGGGCTCTCTGTCGCCCTCTAACGGCTCATCATCCAATACAATAAGATGTGCTAATGATGGCACCAGTCAATGTTGTGGCCGCCTGAAGAGTCTGTAGCTCCATCAACTCTTTCAGCTCTAATGGGACAACCTGATGCACCTTGGGTTTGGGTGCTAGGGGGCGGCGACTCTCCACGGCTAATCGCCTACGGGCTCTAGGTCTATCTTGGGCAGAGCCACCACCTCTACCATGAAACTCTCTCATGTCAAAATAATTTGGGCGCACATTGAGCACAAACTCACAATATATTTTTCTCAAAAAATATAATGGCACCTCATAATTATTACAAGGTAGATCATCAAAGACCATCCACCACCTCTACCAAAAAAGATTCTTCATCTGCACATTGGTACACCAATGTATGGGAAACCTCTTTGCATTAGGAGGTAATGACTGACCAGTTTTGGGGTCAACAAAAAGGGCACATATTTATTGTTTAGAAATATTTTTGTTTTTAACACCATCGTATGATAGCCCATTGGCATAGAATTGACGACACCTATCCCTAAAGCTTCCCCATTTGGTAATTTATGTGGAAATAGCTATGGCACCACTAGCTAATGTTTCTAGGCTAGTGGCGAGGGATTGATGATGGTCAAGTTCAGAAGTTTTCAATTTTACAACCAGTCTATTGATTTTAGATGTATTTTGTCCTAACTGATTAATTAATTCTTCCTATGTTTCAGCTGTGCGATCAAAAGGAGGAATTGGGGGTTGTTCTTGTATTTTTTTAGGAGGTGCATTTGGTTGTTCTTGTGGGTTTTCAGGAGGTGCATTTGGTTGTCCTTGTTCTGGATTAGAAGAATCTGGTTTTTTAAACAAAAAATGAAAAAACCTAATCAAAATTAATGAAATTAAATTCAAAATGTAAAACAAATTGCATAAACCAGAAAGAAAGACAAAAATAAACAAAAACTAACCTTGATCCATAGCCTGGAGGACAAATTTAGCACCCCGTTCACGGTTTAGGTTAGAAAATGGGAAAAAAAAAGAGTAAAAAATGCGCTTTACGGGTAAATGAGGCCCAATTTTTTTTAAAAACTTTTTTTACCAAGCACCACGTACACTGTTTTATTTGGATTATTAGCGCATACACGCTCATTTTCCTATAAGCAATGCATACGCGCTAATTTTCCTAGGCGTAGCGCGTACGCGCTACCTTTTCTAGGCTCGGGAAGAACAAACCGAAGCGCGTACGCGGGAATTTGAAATTTTAAAACCACGTGCGCACTGCCTATTTTTCCAAGTTTTTTGGGGGTGGTGTCCACTTTTCTAACCACCATCTTTGTGCACACGCTCTGGTCAAAGGCATTTTGTCTTCACTCATGGATCAATTCTAACTCTTGCAGTCTAGATACTCATTGTTCTTCATCTAGAATAAGACCTTTTAGTGATACACATAGAGAGGGTATCTCTACTTCAATTGGCAATATGGCTTATGATCCATCTACAAGAGAGAAAGGTGTGGCACTCATTGGTATGCGGATACTGGTGCGGTAGGCCCAAAGAGCAGGGTTTAGTTGAATATTCCAATCTTTCTCACATCGTTCACTGTCTTTTTAAGGATTTTAAGAATAGTTTTGTTAGATGCTTCTACCTGCCCATTTCCCTGTGGATAATATGGTGTGGAGAATCTATGTTGGATCTTGAACTTCTCACATATCTCTTGTACATCTTGATTTTTGAATGGTCATCCATTATCAATGATAATGGTCATTGGTATTCCATAGCGACAGATGATGTAATTCAAGATGAATGCAGCAATTTGTTTTCCTATGATATTGATGAGAGCTACATCCTCAATTCATTTTGTAAAATATTTTGTAGCTACAAGGATGAATTTGTGACCATTATATGAAGAAGGATTTATCTTTCCTACTAGATCAAGACCCCATTGACAGAAAGGCCAAGATGTTGCTAAAGCGTGAAGTTCTTGTGCTAGTGCATGAATCCAATTCCCATGGATTTGACATTGTTTGCATGTTCTAGCTATTTGAAAAGAATCTCTTTCCATAGTCAGCCAATAATAGCCCAAGCATATGAGTTTTTTGAAAGGGTAAGACCACTTGAATGAGTGCCACAAATGTCGTTATGGACTTCATTTAAGGCATTCTCAGATTCTTCTTATTCGAGACATCTTAAAAGAGTACTGTCTAGACCTCGTTTAAATAGGGTATCCGCGACAAGAGTATAATGGGAGGATTGGCGAATAAAGTTTCTCTTTTGATTTTTCCATAAGTCAAGAGGGAGGATATTATCTTTCCGGTATGTGTAAGTTTGGCCATAAAGGTAGAAATCATGTCCAATAAGTTGATAGATGGTTTGGGAATCAAGACAATTATAAGAAGGGTAAAACAACTCTTCAACCAGGAATTCATAACGCTCTTGATTTTCCTGTATTTGTAATAGAGAAGCAAGTGTTGTCATGGCATCTGCTACTTTGTTATCATTTCTTGGAATTTGTTCAAAAGTGATTTCGATAAAATATTTCTTGAAATCATCCACCATCTTTTTGTAAGGCATGAGTTTGTCATCTTTTGTTTGATAGTCATCATTGATTTGATTGATAGCGAGCTGAGAGTCTCCAAAGACCTGAAGTTGTGTAATGTTCCATTCCACAGCCATTTTGATACCTATAACCAAAGATTCATACTCTGCAGTGTTGTTGGTGCATGGGAAGCTTAATTTGTATGCTTTCAGAATTGTATGACCTTGTGGTGTGATGAATAGAGCACCTGCTCCTGATCCATGTTGTGTATATGAACCATCAAAGTATAATTGCCATGTTTTGTGGTGACTGTTAGGATATCAGCATCAGGAAATTCAATTTGCAAAGGATGATCATCTTGGAGCGGTGCCTCGGCTAGTTGGTCTGCAATGACTTGTCCCTTGATAGCTTTTTTGTCTGCATACTCAATATCAAACTCACTTAGGATCATGATCCATTTTGCTAGTCATCCTGTCAATGTTGCCTTGCTGAGCAAATACTTCAATGGATCAATTTTAGCTATCAACTTGATGGAGTGAGATAATAGATAGTATCTTAATTTTTTAGAAGCAAAAATTACCTCCAAGCATGTTTTTTCTGTTGGGGAATAGTTGAGCTCAGATCCCACTAGTGTTCTGCTGATGTAGTAGATGGCCCGCTATTTTCCTTCATTATCCTGTTGTGTGAGAAAAACTCCTAATGATACTTCAGTGGTCGATACATAGAGCAATAATGGCTTGTCTGGAATTGGTGACATTAGAATAGGTGGTTGCATGAGATATGCCTTGATCTTGTTGAATGCATCCTCACATTGATGGTCCCACTTGAAATGAACATTTTTATGCAATAGATGAGTAAATGGTTGACATTTATCTGCTAGTTGAGAAACAAATCTTTTGATTGACTGGAGTCTTCCTTGTAGTGATCTGAGTTGACTTATATTCTTGGGAGATACCATTTCCATGATTGCTTTGACCTTAGCTGGATCTACTTCGATACCTCTAGCTGAAACAATGTATCCCAATAGCTTTCCTGAAGTGATACCAAAGGCACATTTCTTAGGATTTAGTCGTAGCTTGTACTGTTCTAACCGGTCAAAGATCTTTTCCAGTATCTCTATATGTTCTTCTCTGTTGTATGATTTTGCCAAGATGTCATCCACATAGTCTTCCATGAATGTGTACATCATATCATGGAATATCGTGGTCATAGCTCTCTGATATGTGGCACTTGCATTCTTTAGTCCAAAAGGCATGACGTTCTAGCAGAAAGTACCCCATGGACATGTGGAAGCTGTCTTTTCTTGATCTTCAGGTGCTATTTTAATCTGATTGTATCCGGAGAAACCAACCATTAGAGAAAACATGGAGTGTCCAGCTGTTAAATCTACAATGATGTCAATGTTAGGCAAAGGAAAGTCATCCTTTGGACATGCATTATTAAGATCTCTGAAGTCTATGCATACTCTGATACTTTTGTCTAGTTTTGAAACAGGAACGATGTTTGATACCCATTGAGGATATGCTATGGGTCTGATGAACCCTACATCCAGTAATTTTTTTAGTTATGTTTTGACTAGGAGAGCGATATGTGGATGCATCTTTCTTAATTTCTGTTTGACTAGTTGGGCTCCTGGATTGACATTTAAGTGAAGCATAATAAGCTTTGGATTCAATCCTGTTATGTTTGCATATGACCAGGCAAAATTTCTTTGCCGTCGTTTAAAGAATTCCATATATTGTTTCCTTTCTTCTTCTGATAGAGAAGTTGTTGGATGTAGGATATTTGGTTGCTCTGTTGTCCCAATATTAACTGCTTCTTTTGGTTTGATCAAAATTGATGACCTTTCTTGATAGTACTCAGGTAAAGTGTCAAATCTCCCATCTTCTGGCACCTCAAGGAGGTTTTCACCATTAGATGTGTCCTTTCTTTTTACTTTTTCTTGATCTAATGTTGCCAAGAAATGGTTTTTAGCATTAGACCTAATATTGTTTTCTTTATTTTCCCTTTTGCGACTAGGAGATTTGGCACCCACTTGACTGGAAGATACATTGCTGAAATTCCTGGTGGAAGTTGTTGCGGGTTCGATTGCATTAAGATATACAGATATGGCATGGTCATTCAGAAAGGTATCAATGGCAGTATGTCCTTCATTTTCCCATTCAATAAGTTTGGGGTGGATTAGAGGTAAAGGATCATCAGGTTGAGATGTTTCGAGAGTATTTAGGGTCATGATTGAGTTATCAAAGTTTTTGATATATATGTCAATGTCTAGAATGGTACCCTCATCAAAATGACCTCGCACAAGAAGTTCTTGATTGTCCTCAATTAAGTCCAAGTCAGCTGAATGTGATTCTAATTCAAATGAACTAGTTCCTAACATTTTCCCTGCATACGTGTGAACTACATCGACTCCTACATCTTCTTTAAAGCAATTTTCTTCAGCTGATTCTTCAGAATGATAGGAATCCCATTCCCATTCGTCGGAATCTGTCTCACTTGCAGCTTCAAATCTACAAATTTGTTCATATAGCTTTTGATGTGTTTCTTCTGTTTGTCTTGCTATATCTTTTCTTCTTTCATATTCAACTTCTTCTAGATTGAGATTGAGTTTTGTCAACTTTACTATCAGTTCTCTTTGATTATTACTAGGTTCATGTTTGTTTTGATTGAGAGTTAATGTTGCTTGGGAGGTATTATTGGTTTGTTTCTCTTGTTTATTTAAGGATTGTTTCTTTTTCCATTTCATGTTTGTTTGTGCTTGTTGCCTTGCAAATGCTTCTTCCCTTTCAATTGCAAGTTGTTCTTGTCTATTTTCATATTCCTCTTGGTGGAGATTAGAGAATATGTCTTTTGGTAGAGTAATTTGTCCATACCCTAAGCTTGCTTTGTCTGTGGCCTGCTGAGTATGAGGTTGCATAGGTTCTAAGATACCTTCTTTTCTTTTTCCTATAGGACCTATTCCAAAGTATCCCATCCTTTGAAGAATGTTGAATCCTTTTCCATATTTTTCTGTAGGTATTCTGACAATGTTGATCGTTTATTGAACTTCTTCATCTTTGTATAGCCACTATAGCACATCTTTGTCTTATGTCTCCTCTGATAAGGTTCCAACACTAATGAATGCTCCATCAAATATCGGAAGATGTTTCACAATTGGTTGTTGTTTAGAGTTTGATGGTTTTCCAAAGGATTTAGGAGAGAGTGGTAATTGTGATATTGAGTATTCTCTATTCCCTCAATCTCTTAGTTGCATTTGTCTTTCCATACTTGATAAAATAGAGGCAAATGATTGTTCCTTGGATTGTGTGTTCGAAGATGATGCCTCCCTGTTATGAGGAACAATGACTTCTTGAGCCATTTTTAGATTGATGAAGTATTGAAAGGGATTTGAATCTATAGAGATTGTGATTTCTTGTCCATTGTAGGGAAATTTAACACACTGATGATATGTTGATGGGACAGCTTGCGAGTCATGTATCCATGGTCTCCCTAGGAGTACATTATATGATAAGTCCAAGTCTAGAACTTGGCATGCTGTGTTTTTCTATAAAGGTCCCACTCTGATGGGTAGTATCACAATTCCCTTGGAGGAATGTTCTTCTTCATCATAGGCTTTTATGGTGATTCTTTTCCGAGGATCAACTGCATCTTCTGAATATCCTAAGGCACGAACAAGAATCAATGAACAAATATTTAGGCCAACTCCACCATCTATTAGAACATGTTTAACTCACGTTTTGTGAATGAGGACTTCAATATGCAAAGGAATGTTGTGGGGATGTTGCAAGGACATGTCGTCTTCTTCAGTAAATGATAAGTAGTGAGGAGTTGTGAGGTGTCCCACGATGGTTTGGAATTGATCTATATCAAGATCTTTGGACACTGTGGTATCTACTGATGCTCATTCAAGAATTTCTTTGTGTGCAGGTGAAAGCTTTAAAAGTTCTAAGATGGATATTTGTGCGGGTGTTTTCTGTAATTGATCCACTAGATTGTATTGTTTGGTAGAGAATGACGTGTTTGTTGTAGGACCTGACAAAACCACTTTGGCTTTTCTTCGTGTGATAACATGAGCGGGTTCTTGATGTTGTTTCTCTTTAACGATGATCACATTTACCACATTGTCATATGTATGAGCATAGTTTACCTTTGCTTTACCTTTACCATTCTGCCCTGTTGATGACTCACCCTTCTCATAATTAGGAAGTAGATTTTTGAAAGTTGTGTGAGATTCATTTGTTGTATGTCCATCCATAGTTATTATTCCATTATCAATCAAATCTTGGATGACATGTTTTAATTGTTGACAAGCATTTGTTTGGTATCCTTTGTTTCGATGGAAATCACAATAATGATTGTCATTCCACCAAGCAGGTTTTACCTTGGGTTCAAAGTTTCTTTCTTCTGGTAAAGTAATCAATTTGTTTGCGATAAGTGTTTTTAATGAGGATCCAAGGGGTTCACCAATGTTTATAAATTGTCTTCGAAAGAAATTTTTGATGGTTGCTTTTTGGTGGTTGTTGTTTTGCTGAGTTGTTGTTGATTGATTGGATAAATTAAAAACCGGTTGCTTTGGTCTCACATTGTTGTTATCCATTATCCCATCATTGATGACATTACGATTTCTATTCCAAAACTTTGGTTTATCATTGTGACTGTTGTTGTTAGGGTTGTTAGGAGGCTGAACTCCTTTGAATATTTTCAACTCACCTTTCTTAATCATGGCTTCCTCCATTCTAATTCCATTATCAATCATTTTTGAAAAACTTTCATTTCCTTGCATTTTTAAGTAATAACTCATTTGATCATTTAAGTTGTCGATGAATATATCCATTTTTTCATACTTTGGCACTATACGAGGATACCGCGAAGCTAACTATCTCCATCATTGTAAAAATGGCATGAAAGGTTCTCCACTCTTTTGTTTGGCATTACATAGGTCTAGCATTGTTACTTCATGCTGGATGTTGTAAGAGTATTGTGAAACAAACTTATCCACCAATTTTGAGAATGATCTGATTCCAGGTGTAAGTTTGGAGAACCATTCCATAGCTAGTTTGGTTAAGCTTTTTGGAAATAATCTCATCAAGTAGGTATCCTCATGTGCAAACTCCATACTCTTTGTGCAAAATTATCGTATATGATCTTGGGGGTCAGTGCTTCCATCATATTTTTCGTATCTAGGAGTTTCAAAACCTAGAGGAAATGGTCTCATGTTTAGGTTTCTGTCAAATGGATAAGGACAGATTTCTTGAAGTGAGTATCTTCTAACATTTCCTCTTTGCATATCTTGAATTTGTGTTTGTAGTGTTTGTATTTGTTGTGCGAGAGTTGTGATAGGATTATCAACATGATTTGTTCTTGCATGACCATGATTTTTCATTCTAGGAGGATCTTGATCTCTTCTGGTATCATCTCTACCCCTTCTTGTATCCTCATTGGATTGAGCGTTATTTAGAATTTCTACTTCATCCCTTGTGGGAATGTAAGTTTCCTCATGGGTTTTGGTGTTACTAGGAATTGACGTGTCATTGAGTTTGAGACCAAAAATATCCTCGTATTGTTCATTATTAAGGGGGGGGGTCATTTCTCTTTTGTGTCAATTTGTTCATATCAAAATCTTGGGGGAGTTTAGCACCAGATTTTGCTAACATTAGGAAAAAAAATTCTTTTTCTCCCTGCAATATTTTCTACATAAATTTATTGAATTGAGGATCTTTTTTTATGTCTCTAACATGTTGTTCTATTATTTCCTCTTCAACTTGTATTGCATCTTTGTGTTCCATGTTTCTATAGTCTTCAGTTATTTCAAAAGTTTCTATTTCTGCAATCTTTCATCTCTGAGCCCTAGTTAGAACGAGCATACAGTGTTTTGAACGTTTTGCGAGATTTAAATCTTGAGTAATGTGTCGTTATTGTTGGCATATGGACACTCCAATGAGACATTGTGTGTGATTGAAGGTTTTTTCATTGATGGCAACCTTGCAATCCTATGGCACCGGCAAGACATCATACAGACAAAGCATTATTCAAGCAAGACAGTGCACCGGCATCAACAAGATCACTCTACACCGGCACCGGCACCGGCACTGGCATAGAAGAAAAGATGTATACTGGCATAGAGGCCGACAGGATTTTTGATATGTAATATTTTGATTATTATTGTAAGCCGACTTGGCAAATTGTAAAATGACTTGTATATAAAAGAGATCATTGTAGACATTTGTAAGTGTAAGTAAGCAAACAAAAAGGAAAATTATTAGGCAAACGTAATGTGTGAATTATAGGTCAAGGGTATATCTAAAGAATAGAGTTAGAACCGGTACTGAATCTGGCATTGGAGATGCTATTATAAAGTAGTATAGATCATTAGATTAGTATAATCCTCATTGTAAGTCAGTGTGACTTCTCATTGAGCAGTGAGCTCTAGGCAATTGGCCTTCCTGCATGTGCAGGCCCCTATTGTAAGTAATATTCTCTTATTGGCTAGTAAGTGAATATTGTGGGTCACAAATCCCACCAAGGTTTTTCCCACGCCGGGTTTCCTCATTAAACATCTTGTGTTATGGTGTTCTTTTCATGTGGATGTTTTTGATTCTCTTTATTACATTAATTCTTGCATACCGATACACTGCTACTTTATGTTCTGCATGTTTTAACTTAAGAAAATTTGAATACCGGTTAGATACTGATTCACCCCCCCCCTCTCAGTATCTGTGGGAACCCTAACAATTAGTATCAGAGCCTGGTCCTTTATTTTCAGAAGCCTAACAGCTTGAGGAAGATCTTGACACCGGTAAAGATGGAAAATTTGATGAAGCAACTTGAAGGAGCTCTTATTGACTATGATGCAGAGAATTTGAAAAATATCAAATTAGAAGATGATTTAAGAGCAGCTCAGGATATCATGCAGGCACTTCAAGAAAATCTTACTGTTACAGGAAATAAGAGAAGAGAACTTTGTGAAAAATTGCAAAATGAGAATGATGAAAAGGAATCACTTAATGATATGATAAGCAAGTTGAAACAAGAGATCATGACAACAAAAAATGCAATACAGGATATGACTATGAGATTTTGCAAAGAGATTGAGGACAGAAAGAAGAATGAAGAAGAATTGACCAGAAGACTAAGTGATGAAGTGAATGAGAACACAAGACTTAGCTATGAAAATGACATGTTGAAGACAGATCTGATGCATACTTAGAATGACTCAAATGAACTAATGAGACAAAAAGAAATCTTGGAAAGGTAATTGGAAACTGCAAATCAACATAAAGAAAAATTCAAGAAAAGCTCAGAAGAACTTGGTACCTTATTGAAGAATCAAAAACCCAAAGGTGACACTTCTGGAATTGGATTTGAAGTTGGAGAAAGCTCCGGTACTGCAAATACTCAGGATCACAGCAAACCGGTAAGACCACCTAATACTTATAAATTCAATGGAAAATGCTTTAACTGTAATAAATATGGTCATAGGGGAATTATCAGAATATCAATCCACCCATCGGTCAATGCTCCAAATGCTACAAAGTTGGTCATAACTCTGAAAACTACAGAATGAATGTAAGATGTTATGTTTGTGGAAGATTTGGACATCTATCAAATCAATGCAGAACACAAACCGACATAGGTTATGGGAAAGCTATTCAGAAAAATAATGTAACTTGTTATGCATGCAACAAGATTGGGCATATTGCTAAATTTTGTAGAAGTAAAGGTACATCGGTAGACAACAAAAGTGCTAGCTTGAAAGGTAAAGAAAAATTTGAAGAGGTTAAGAAAGAATTCTCAAAGTAATGGATTAGAAAAGTTGATCTAAATATTGGGAATACTCCTCCACCGATAGAACCAACAAATGCTCCACCGGCAGAACAGAGTGATGCTCCACCGGCAGGACAGAGCAGTGCTCCACTGGCAGGACAGAGCTTCATCTAATTGAAGAAAATTGTCTTGAGGGTTTGGCAATCTAATGACACATGTGCTATTATTCCCTCGGTTAGAGAAAAGAAGTTGAAAAACACTTATTACCGGCAAATAAAGTTAAGTGAATACATAACCGGCATGCAATTAATATGGTAGGTAGCGAAAAGGACTTTATAAAATAAGGTTTTGGCTCCATTTCATTTCATCGTGATTTCAAACTTTCAGAAAGCACGAAGATTTCTGAGCTAAGGCATTTCAAGCAAGAAGCAAGCACACTCCAAGCAATCATCCATCCAAGACAGAAAAAGGTATTTTATCATGGCATCCACCTCTGCAATTGAATACATAGTGAACCCTACTGTTGTGGAAGTAATTAAAAGACCTAGGCTTGTATTTCAGTTGGTCCCTGAAATAGCAAAGAAGGATGATACCTTAGGTGCATTTTCTCAAATCCCTAAAGGTGTTGTATATGCTGAAGATCCTAGAATGTATATTCACTACAATATTGAAGAATTAGGAGATGAGGAAATCAAAACCATGTACAAAACTGAGATATGTGATGATACCGGCAATGTCAAAGCTGAACACAAAATCATTGAAACCCTAGGATTCACAGAAATCCTTAGCATTCCTAAATTTCCTAAGGATGTGATTAGGATAGTATTAAGCAGAGTTCATGGAGAATTTTTCTAGTTAGATGCAATTCATAATTTCACCAAGCAAGTGGTAAAGGCTTTCACAGGGTTACCGGCCACCGGTAAAAGACCAGACAAAAACAAGAAAGTTTCAAATGATTTAGTCATAGACCTAATAGGTGCAACATTTGATAAAAGATCTTTAAGGGTTAATGATGTAAAGGATACAAATGTAAGATTCATAAGCATGATATTAGGTTACAAAGCCACTCATGCCAATAGACTTAACTCAGTTTCAAGTTTATGCATTAAGAGTGCTTATGACATGATAACAGACAATGCAAAAATTGACATCTGTGAATGGTTAAAGGATGAACTGATAGACAACCTTGGAAAGATAAAGAAGGATAAGAAAGGAACCTTCAGATTTGGAAATCTATTAGTGTGTCTAATGCTTCATATAACAAAACAACTTCCCGGTATAGGATATAAAGAACTTGGATATGACATACCGGTAGGAAAGCAACTGACAGAACTATTCAACACCATGGGTGAGAATAAGGAAAACAACATTCATGACTTTTTCCAAGCACTAAAGACAAAAATGAAGAAAAGGACAAGGTTATCTCAGGAAATTGTAGATAAATACAAAGATGATATATGCTTTGTTATCAAAAAGGATGAAATATGGATGGAAGAAGTCATCCCAAGGACAATCTGGGTAACAGAAATGGGCTATGAGACAGATGACCACATAGTTGAAACTTATGCCAAAGCACTTCTGGAAGCCCCCAATGAGCCTAAGGAGGAAGCATTTGGTAGTGCTGAAACAATAGAAAAACAAATACAATCCAAGAAAAGAGTGAAGAAGGTAGAAGCATTTGTGAGAAAAGGATCCAGACAAGAAAAAGCCATTAAGGAAGATGTATTAAAGAAAACCGGCATAACTAAAGATGAGTTGGCAGCCCCACAACCTGAAGCTCATCTATCACCGGTAGGTACTTCTTCAGAAGGGGACATGTCAGCAACCTTTAAAAGAGTTGTTAGGAAAAGAGATCCCTCACCGGCAACCACTCCTTCACCTAGAAGGACAAGGAAGAAGCAACAAGCTGTGAGATCTCCAGTCAGAAAGGTCACACCTAAAAGGACGCTGACCCCTAAGAAAAAGAAAAAGGCAAAAACTGAATTGGCACCTCTAGACATTTTGTTAAATGAGATCACAGAGGAAGGAAAACTAAAGAACATAGGGAAAATTTATAACACCCTATCGGCCGATGAGAAAGGGCAAGTTGAGGAGAGTGTAATATTACACATGGACATGTTCAAAAAAAATTTGATGGAAGTCATAAATGAAATTCCTGAAGACTTATACAAAAGACTTGAGGCCAGAAGGCAAGGAGTAATTGAACTGGACAAGAAAATAAAAATAGAAAAACTACTTGTTGTATATCCGGTAAACTCCCCAAAAGAAATTGATAATCTGATAGCTCAGGCTAACCGGACAGTTTTTTCCATTGCACACTGGCATATTTCACTGATGGCAGGTAGAGTTACAGAAGTTTCAGAGGAAACAGAAGATGGTTGGGATATATTTCTGGTTGAAAAAGAGAAACAAGAAGAATATAGGAATCCCAAGCCTATTAAGGTATATCAGAAGGATAAGGACAAAGGGAAAGGGAAAATTGGTGGACCTCCAAGCATAAAGGTTAAAGATAACCTACCTCCATCTGTAAAAATTACAATTCCTGAAAACCAACCGGCAGCTGAAAGCATGGATGCAGAGGATAGCAATACAAATCCTAAAGTCTTATTCACTGTAAATGTTGATACCCAAAAGATCAACATAACAGTTGATAAAGACACAAGTGAAAAATCAGATATGGCTAAAGAGCCTCCGGTAACAGGAAAAACAGAGCAACCGGCAAAGGATACAGGGAAAAAGATGGAATCTGAGGCACAAACGGAGAAACTGATAGAGCTAAAGGCTCCAGAACAGATGCCACCGGTAAGCAATGAAGCAGGAAAACCAGTGCTAAAGGAAATGCAGACACAAACTGACCTGCCAGAGGTCAATACAAGCATGGTCACTTCCACCGGTACTCAATTTGTTGGGTCACCATCAAAGTCAACAAATGTGACTGAGGTATTACTTGAATCCATCAAGAAAATAACTAACTATAGTTCACAAGCTTACAAAGCAATAGATGATTCAATACCAATTTTGAAGATAATTGCTCCTGATTGTAATATAGATAATAAAGATTCTTTAGGACAGTTGGATACATTATGTAAATACATTTCTAGAAATATTGAGAAAATAAAGGAAGAATCTGTAAAGGACATTGTAGAAAAGGAGAAACAGAAATTCTTTGAGGAAGAAATTCAGAAGTGTAATAGAGACTTTGACACACTTCTACCGGAACTGTGTAGTTTGTTAAAAGAGTATAAAAACTTGTATAAAGAAACATGCAAAACAAACTTCCTGACTGTAGATAATGACAAGAAAATAAGCAAGACACGGGAAGAGATAAACAAGCTTGTAGACAATTTTGTCAACTCATCAGATTTACTATCTATTTTTGAAGATAAGTTAGCAAATTTTGAGGTAGAATTACTTAAACATGAGAAAGAGAAAGAGACAATAATAAATAAGGCAAAACACTTGAGATCTAAACTGAGTCCAAGATTGGACTATCTAGCATCTCTACAGAAGGAAATCTCAGAGGCATTAACACCGGGAAGTAAAACATCGGCAGAACAATTGCAGCATCTCACCGGTACTGTGAAGAGGACTAAAACAACAATAAAAGATAGCAAAAAGTTTATGGATAGTATAAACTTAATTTTGGGTGATCTTTTTCAGATAATAACTACCCAACTACAAGGTTGAGGATATGGACCGGTATAACTACAAAACTCTACTAACATCTTGACAACCTTTGTCATTGATGCCAAAGGGGGAGTAGTAGGATGAGAAAGTTCAAAGATAGGAATCATATGCTCAGGGGGAGCCCTTCATATTTTTGGTAAATTTTTGGTCTACACATTTTGGACACCTTTTTGAAATTTCTCATGAGTGTTGCCATCAATGCCAAAGGGGGAGATTGTTGGCATATGGACACTCCAATGAGACATTGTGTGTGATTGAAGGTTTTGTCATTGATGGCAACCTTGCAATCCTATGGCACGGGCAAGACATCATACCGACAAAGCATTATTCAAGCAAGACAGTGCACCGACATCAACAAGATCACTCTACACCGGCACCGGCACCGGCACCGGTACAGAAGAAAAGATGTATACCGGCACAAAGGCTGACAAGATTTTTGATATGTAATATTTTGATTATTATTGCAAGTCGACTTGGCAAATTGTAAAATGACTCTTGTATATAAAAGAGATCATTGTAGACATTTGTCAGTGTAAGTAAGCGAACAAAAAGAAAAATTATTAGGCAGACCTAATGTGTGAATTATAGGTCAAGGGTATATGTAAAGAGCAGAGTTAGAACTGGTACTGAATCTGGCATTGGAGATGCTATTATAAAGCAATATAGATCATTGGATTAGTATAATCCTCATTGTAAGTTAGTGTGACTTCTCATTGAGCAGTGAGCTCTAGGAAATTGGCCTTCCTACATGTGTAGGCCCCTATTGTAAGTAATATTCTCTTATTGGCTAGTAAGTGAATATTGTGGGTCACAAATCCCACCAAGGTTTTTCCCACACCGGGTTTCCTTGTTAAACATCTTGTGTTATGGTGTTCTTTTCATGTGGATGTTTTTTATTTTGTTTATTACATTAATTCTTGCATACCGGTACACTGCTACTTTATGTTCTGCATGTTTTAACTTAAGAAAATTTGAATACCGGTTAGATACTAATTCACCCCCCCCTCTCAGTATCTATGGGAACCCTAACAATTATAAGTGATCAATTGTTGAGGAAATGATCTTTTCAAGTATTTGCTTGTTTGCAAGTTTTTCGATCTTAGTTTTGGAGTGCAGATTTTGTGATTTTTGATATTTCCAAGTTCAATAAGAACGATTTATCAGGTATGATAAAGAACAAGGTTATTCTGATCAAGCGTTGTAGTTTCATGATTAAAGGTTGATAGATCTTGATGAGAAACTATGTTTGAACGATCAATTTATCAAAGACAATGTGATGTTGCACTTTAAGGTGTTTGATCTTTAACTTGTTTGAGGTGAATACTTGAGACCTTTGTGTGTCTTGTTCTTGAATCTGTTTTGACAGAAGATAACCTGATTGAATGACCCAAGAAGATGACCTACTCTCTATGTTTGACTGTTTGAGAAATGGGTTGTTTTTGTTATCTAATTTTGATGCAGTTTACCAGAAACGCTGACAAAATGACCAGGAACTCTGCTATACTGACCAAAAACGCTAACAAACTTACCAGAAACGCTAACAAACTTACAAAAAACATTGCTAAACTGACCAGAAATGTTGAGAAACAGACCAGAAACACTGACAAATAGACCAAAAATGTTGTTCTGTACACCAGAAACACTGACAGACAAACCAGGAACTCTGCTATGCAATACAGTGACTCTAAAGTTTAAATAATGATGTGTAGATTTAGCAAATTAAGTGTTTGAACTTGGGAGATTTCAATTTTGACCCAACTTTGTGATTCTTAGACTCAGAGAATGGATATTTAGACCTAGCAAGTACAAACTAGGAGATCTGATGTTGCAACATGAGCAATTTGACATGCAACTCACAAGAGTTGTTGATTAGACCAAGGAAGCTGACCTTTAGACCAAGAGAGCTACTGTTCAGACCAGGAACTCTATTGTTTAGACCAGGAACTCTGTTGTTTATACCAGAAACTCTGTTGTTTAGACCAGAAACTCTAATGTGCTCAACCTTGGAGAGTTCATGTTGAAATATGATAAATTTGACATTCACACCAAGAGAGCTAATGTTTGGATTGAAAATGCAATTGTTTGGGCCGTAGGTGCGACTATTTGAACTGTAGATGCGACTGTTTGGACTGACAGTGCTAATGTTTGGACCAGAATAGCTAATGTTTGGACTATGAATGCGACTGTTTGGACTGATAAAGCTAATGTTTGGACCAAAAGAGCTAATGTTTGGACTGTGAATGCGACTGTTTGGACTGTAGGTACGACTGTTTGAACCGTAGGTGCGATTGTTTTGACTGAAAGAGATAATCTGCTGTGAAACTTGTGAATTTGACCATTTGAAGTTTGATTTTTCAATGTTTGTTGTATTTCAATGGATGAGATCTTGACTTGACTTATAAACACAGAATTCAAGTTTTTATTTTTGTCCCAAAGGACACATAAAGTGTATGTTCAAGAAGCTTTAAAGAAAGCCCAAGTTTTTACGGGTTTTGAACAATTGAAAACACATCAATCAGTCTATCCTAAGGAGATTGGCTTCATTATTAGTTCTTAGCCCACAACTTGGTACCCTGTCAGCTCACACAGCCTTGTCACCCCCTAAAGGGTGCCTGTGTTTTTGCCTTTGCGAGAGCTAGTGGAGTCCCATTATGAGCCTAGCAATAAGGTCTCAAAAGGGGAGTTCGCACATACGCTCAAGAGGGACATATGGTGAGTATCTTAAGGAGGGATTCTTCCCCCTCCATGCACTAAGAATTTAATAATGTTCGGAGGTAAACCAGGTAGCTTCTAATTTACTTGGAACTAGTAAGGGATTTGTTCGGCACATCGAGGTATAAACTCAATTAAGAGGTCTCCCAGCCTTGAAAAGCAAGGTTTGATATACCCGAAGGTACAAAGGAGAGCTATTCCCGAGCACTGTCGTTGACTTGATTTTCATCAAATCACGTTTATTTTATAGTGGATTGGAGTACGTGGCGTTAGCCATTCCCACTTGGGTCGTTCCCCTCTCACTGGCCTTAATGGCTAAGAGTTATTACTCCTCGGGAGGGCAAGCCCACTAAAGATATGCACTATTGAAAGCAAAGGATGAGTCTGGCTTTCTGATCACCTAAGAAAGGTGAGAGCATACTCGCCTATCATTAAAACACATAAGACATGTTTGTTCATTTCCATTGTAATTATTCTATGTGCCTAATTTAACAAATATAAGTGCAAAATCTCACGGCTGCAAACAAAGTTAGTAGTTTATATTGCATTCTTTGACGGCAAAATAGTTTATGACTTCAGTCTTTCACAGCAAAATAAGTACCTGCAAAACCAACAATCTGCAAATTAAGTTCAGGAAAGTGACAATCCAGAAACAAAAATGAGGAATGCAACATACAATATTTATAAAATCAATAAAAAACTGAAAATGCCATCAAATTGGCCAAAAACACCATCATATGTGCCAAGAATGTTGCTCTGCACACCGAAAATGTTGTCGTGCACATCAGAAATGTTGTCAAACAGACTAGAAACACTGACAAATGTACTAAAAATGCCACAATACATACCAAAAATGCTAAAGTACAGACTCAAAATGCTAAAGTATAGATAAATATGAAAACAAAGTTGAGAAGTCTCCCAAAAATGCCATTTGAGGTGCCGGAATGCCACAATAGAGACCAAGAACGTGATTCGGGAGCCCAAGAGAGCTAATCTGCACTCCGAAAGAGCTAATCAACTCGTCAATGAAATTTTCTGAAGCAAACTTGTTAAAGATCAAAGGGGCTAGGCCCCACGGTGGGCGCCAATTAATGTGATGCCAAAAATGTGGTATATACGAGGCATACACATATAATGAGATAATAAAATGTATTTGAAAAGCTTAATTGAAAACTAAATTAGAAATGAAAACCATAAGCCTTCCTTGAAATGTCCCATTTTCCTCTATTCTTGAGGACCTTGAAGGTTTTGGATTGATGGGCTCTCAGCGGAGCAATGACCTCCAAAGTGGCAACTCAAGAGTTGAGTAGCTATTTGATCATGATTGACTATGGAGATTATATGAAATGCATGATTTAAGAAACTAGATTAACATGCTATGATAAATCCAAAAGTTAAAAGCTAGATAATTGAAATGCTAATTGCCTATAGTAATGATGCCTAAATTGATATGAGATGGGATCCTTATTGCTCCAAAATGGGGGATATTTATAGGAATTCCAAGGCCAAAGCTGAGGTGACAGGAATCGATGGTCTAGATCTGATCTGAAGATATCAAGGGTCAATATTGAGGAAGTTGGAGAAGACGTTGGAGGAAGGGACACTTGTCATCTCTGTGGTGACAAGTGTCAAAGAGCCTTTCTCATGAGAGAGCAAGTGTCCAAGGGAGGAGACATGTGGAAAAAGTGTCACGTGTCTCAAGGAGAGAATATCCACACCATGGGAGGTTAGGATAAGGAGGTTAGAGCGTGCAAGATATGATAGGGTTAGTTAAACCCAAGATTAGATTTAATGGGTTAAGTTAGGGGATGGTTAGGTTAGTTGGTTAAAATTTAGGAGCCATGTGCTCATTTGAATTTAGAAATTCAAATAATTGAAAAATGGCAATTAATCTCAACAAACTTGAGTTTGTTAATCTTAATTAGGGATTAGAAGAATTGATTAATATGGGGAGACATTAGTTAATTTAGAATTAATTAATCAAAGGGGGATATGAGATGAACTATATAAATAAATCATTTAGATTTATTTACTAGTAGATGAATAGAGAAATTCATTAAATTGCTTGTGAATTCAATTAATTGGGAAGGGGAATTAATCAAATAACTGCGTATTTAATTAACTATCTTCAGACCATTTTTAGGTGTATACACTATCCACCATAACCGGTTCTCTAGATGCTTTCCAAGGTTCTGCAAAATCCGGGTCATTATCATAAAAGGTTTTCAACTCCTCAAATCCTAACACTGTCACTCTCATTTTTGTCAGCAAATTTCTTCTTCTACTCAATGCATCAACAACTTTGTTTGACTTCCCACTTCTATGCTTCAACATAAAGGTGTAACTCTGCAAGAATTGTACACATCTCATATGACTCTGATTTAACTTACTTTGATTTCTCAAATACTGCAAAGCTTGATGATCGGTATACAACACACTCTTTAGGAAACAGATAATTTCTCCACTTCTTCAAGGCTTGAACTATGGCATAAAATTCATGATCATACACTGAATATCTCCTTCTTGCATCATTCAACTTCTCATTGAAATAAGTTATTGCTCTCCCATCCTGATTTATCACTACTCCAATTGCATTTTCACTTGCATCATAGTCCACTTGAAATACCTTTCTAAAATCTGGTAAAGTTAACACATGTTGTTCAGTCACCTTCTGCTTCAACAATTCAAAACTCCTATTTTCTTCGGTTTTCCATTTGAATTATATCCTATCTCCTCTTATTGTATCAGTCATAGGGTTACAAACTGAACTAAAATTTCTGATAAACTTCTGGTAGAAACTAGCAAATCCCTGAAATGATCTAACCTTTCCAATGATTTCCAGTGTAGGCCATTCAATTATTGCTCTTACCTTCTCAGGGTCCATCTTCAATCCATCCACAGATATCACAAATCCCAAATAAACTAATTCTTCCTTCATGAAACTACATTTCTTAAGATTTATCAACAACTTCTCCTCTTCCATCTCTACAAAACTTGTCTTAAATGCAACAAATGCTCCTCTTTTGTTCTACTAAAAATTAGAATGTCATCCAAATATACAATAACAAGCTTACCCAAGAAATTCTTTAGTACCTCGTTCATCAATCCCATGAAAGTACTCGATGCATTAGTCAACCCAAAAGGCATCACCAACCATTCATACAATCCTTCATTTGTCTTGAATGTTATCTTCCACTCATCTCCTTCTATGATTTTGATCCAATGATATCCACTCTTCAAGTATATCTTTGTGTAGTATTTGGATCCACTCAAACAATCCATTATGTCATCCATCCTAGGAAAAGGAAACCAGTACTTCACTGTGATCTTGTTTATTGCTTTGGAATCCCTACACATCCTCCATTCTCTATTCTTCTTAGGTGCTAACATGACTGATACTACACAAGGACTCAAACTTTCTTTGATCAAACCTTTCTTCAACAACTCTTGCACTTGTCTATTTAGTTCCTCATTCTTCAAACTTTCTCTGATCAAACCTTTCTTCAACAACTCCTGCACTTATCTATTCAGTTCCTCATTCTTTGTCAGTGACATCCAGTGTGCTTCTTTATTAGGCAAACTAGCTACGAGAATCAGGTCCATGCAATGACTAGTACTTCTTATAAGTGGTAATTCATCGGGTACATTATCTAAAATAATGTCTTCATACTCTATCAGTAAGTCCTTTATTTCCTCTGGTTGATCTTCTTCATGCTCCAGATTCTCAGTCTTCTTAGGAACTAAGTCAAAACACATACTATCATGTCTCATTCCATCCAGGAATCTCCTTCCATTAACCAAATAAATTATAGCATTCATACAGACTTCACTCTTTAGGGGCTCCTCCAAGCGCAACAAGGTTTTCTTCATCCCATTCGAAACAATGGTGTATATGTTCTTCCTCCCATCATGTATTGCTTGTTTATCAAACTTCCAAGGGCTTCCCAACAAAATATGACAAATATCCTTAGGCATAATATCACACAAAGCTTCATCATGATAATCTCCAATTTTCAATTTCACCAAACATTGCTTATTTACTAATATCTTAAGATCATCCTAAATCCATGCTATCTGATAAGGATTAGTGTGTTTCAATCTTTCCAACTTCAACTTATTCACCATCTCCTCTAAAAACAAGATTATCTAAACTACCACTATCAATAATGACTTTACAACACTTACTGGATACCTTGCATCTGGTCTTGAACAAATTCCTTCTCTGCAAGGACTCCTCTTCATCTTCGGTATGACACAAAGCTCTCCTTATCATCAACAGTTCTCCATCTTCTGGTTTGTTAGCTGATCCGATAGGGTCTTCTTCTACTAATGTTGTTCTTCCAATGTTTTTTTCCTTCTTACATTCAAAAGCACGATGTCCTTCTCCTCCACACTTAAAGGAAGTTCCTCCAAACACTCTCTTATCTTGTCTTCTGTCATCTTTTCCAAAACCCTTATTATGGTAACTATCAGGTTCTCTTCTCAGATAGAAATTTATTTCATCCTTCTGGTAAAAACTACCATCCTTTCTTACTTTCTTGTCCTTGTTTTGATCTGCACAGGTTCCTCTTCCTCTAGAATATCCTCTTCCTCCTTGAAATCTTTATCCGGAAATCCTTCCACCTCTACCTCTTTGGTTTTGCTCGTGTCTTTTGTTCAAATTATCTTCTACTTTCAGGGCATATCAGTAAGCTTCCTCAACACTTTGCAACTTGATAAAACTAAGTTCATCTTGTATAGACATGCGCAACCCATTCAAATATCTAGCAACTTGTACAATGCCTCAATTTACTCCTTCACACTTGATTCCTTCTGCCTCAGGTTCTGTAACTTTCGAAACAAATTCACTTGATAATCAAATAGCATAAACTTTGATTTAAACCTGGTAAGCATCCGCTCCCATAATTTGATCCTCTCTTTACCTCTTCTCTATCTATCAACCTGCAAATGTTCCCACCAAAGTGATGCATGACCTTTAAACTTACTACAAGCATATCTAGCCTTCTTATCTTCTGCGGTACCTTCAAAATCAAAATACTTTTCCATCTTTGTGATCCAATATAACAATTCATCTGAATCCAATTTGCCATCATAATCCAGTGGACTAAAATGTGCTCTAGTATTCTCCCTTGACAATGCTCTTATAACCCTTTCTTCATTTGGATCATTCATCGATGAATTTGCTACTTGATCTTCTAGTGCTTCTTCTTCTTCATCTTCACTCACATTTTCAATATGTTGACCTCTTCTCTAGGTTTTTTCAACATCTTCTAACCAGGATGCAGTTCTTCTCAACATTTCCATCACAGCAGGGTTTGCATTCCCATGCACTCCACCATTCCTATTTCCTCTTCGAGCCATCTTCATGCCAATCCTTTGCAGCTACAGGTCAGATCCACAATCTGCCACCCCACAACAAAATCTTTAGGACAATGCAATCTCCAAAATTAAATTTAGCTCTGATACCACTTGGTGTAGACACGGTTAGGAGGGACCTCAATGAGATCTATCTGGACCATGCAGTAGGAGTAAACACAATGGAAACAAGACAAGATGATGGAGGCATTGTAGAACTGAATGAATTATTTCACAAAAACTAATTAAAATCTATCGGCAACAAGCAGGCTATAAGATTTTTCTCACTGGCCTAATACATACATACTCAATTACCATATTGGTCAACTCCGGACCTCTAAATCTCTATATATTTCTTCTATGTTTTCCCTACTGCCTATTACATGCTAGATTACATAGATTTATATGCTCAAGAGGGATCCACATCAGCCCAAGAAGAATCAAATACCAATAAACAAGATAAAACGTGTAAAACTACTAGATCGGCCTCCGCCAATGAGAATTCTCCAAAAAATCTATAGGATGAAGTGTGGACCAAAGGGAAGGTCGGCCACATGCCAAGCAATGTTGGGAACAATGAATTGAAGTTCTGCAAGCTATGGAAATGATTTGCAAGATTCACCAAAGCCAAAATAGGTCTAAGTAGTTCCGATGTTCTAAGCCAAAAAATTGTCCCAGATATCGGAATCGATAACTTGTCGAAAAAAGATCCAAACATCCTATAGAATTGGGGTAGGGAAGATAATCATGTCCACAAGAAAAAATCCAGCTATGCAAGGTCTGGTCAGAAAATGCAAGAAAAATGCAAAAAAAAATGCTAAGATGCAAAACAGGAAACAAACTGAAAAATAAATGTTTTTGGTTGATGCAAGATTGCCAAGAACCAGGGATGCTCCTACATCAGATACTGACCAATGTCTTATGGAAGTCATTTAGCCAAGGACTTCATGGATCATGCCCATGGGGTATTAGGTTGAAGGACGTGTACTTGAGGCATATTCTCAGCACCTATTGAGCAAACCAATGGAAAAATCTGAGGAGAGATTTGGTATATATAAGGAAAAGAGCTTGAGCATGTACTATCAATTCATGAAACTTGAGATTGATAAAAATATAAAGGAGTATGAAGGGTAGTTGGCCAGCCTATCTCAATCTTATGATCCTTAGTCTATTGTTGCGAGCAGTAGAGAAAATTAGGTGATATTTTTGCTTGATAAAATCAAGAGTTTGAATCAGGAGAAGGATAGAATTGTAGGTAGAGTGGGAGAGTGAAGGAATCTAATCACTCCCCGGCTACTTAGCAGTCTGCAGGATGCCCATAATGCATTAAATAAAATTTCTCCTAAAGACCTCAGGGAAGCATAAATGCATGCATATCTATTCAGTGCCCTCATATCTATTATGGTGAATCTGAAGAAGGGATAGGATGACCATTTGCAATCATTGAAGAACATTTATGCAGATATCTTCAAATTTTTGTAAGTTTTGTGAAAATTTTGACTTTTTCATTGATGTCAAAGGGGGAGATGGGGAAGTGAAAAATGGTGTATAGTCTCAGGAGGAGTCTAGAGTTTGTAGAAGTTTTGCTTTTTGCAAAGTTTGTAGTGTATGACATTTTTGGTTTGACACTTAGTAATTTTTCATTAAGTGTTGCCATCAATGCCAAAGGGGGAGATTGTTGGCAAGAGAAACTGTATAGCGTAGATAAGTGTATGGGAGTTTTCATTGATGGAAACCCTGCTCAAAGATTTCATCTGGTTTGTACAGATTCATCCTACCGGAAGTATAAAATCCACTTGGAAGGTGGAACATATTATTTGATAATACGGGAGTATTTTGTGTAGAACTTCACTTTGGTTGCATATTTTTCTTTGTGGTGATTTAGGTAGTTGGTTGGATCTCTAGACTAGCTTATTCTATAATCTTAGCTTCTAATGTTTTCTGTCATGCAAGACTGAAGATCTATTATTCGGCATTTTAGGAAAGAATAGTGCTATTTGGTCGACTAGTGATGTATCGTGTTATGTGGAATTATTGGAATGATTTTGGTGATTGATTTTGTGTTCGAGGTTGTTTGGTCGACATGTGGGTAGAGTGTAGATAAAAAAATTTGGTCCGCATATGCATTGGGGAATGGATTCAGCCGACACATCTTACATGTTTCATATTTTGCAAGTGTTTTTGAAGTTGACTTGTTGGTGAGCTAAATTCATGTTGCAGATATATATAAGAGATTAGAAAATTCATTTTATATGTCATAAATTATGTGAGTGGTGTGTATGTGTGACTGTGTGCAGTTTCACGTGCACCATGGAAGGATTTTTGCTTCAGATTAAAGCAGATCAACATAATAGAGCAGTGAGATAGTTGTACTTTGTGCTTAAACCGGAACTATCCCAGACATTTTTAGATGTTAATTTATAATTCAATCTTTGTGTTACTCTTTTGTAATTCCTTTATAAGGCAATGAGTCTTCAGGGGTTGTAGCCCTTATTGTATTTGAGCAGTGAGCCTGAATGCATGTGCATTCCTATGTAATTTTTTCACATACTTCTAGTAGAGTATCATCTTACTGTGGGTAGGATTCCCACCGTGGTTTTTCCCTTGATCGGGTTTTCCACGTACAAAATATTTATGTTATGGTGGTAGTTTCATGTGTGTTTTGTTTATGCTTATCTTTCTTGTTCATTTGCATTAAGTAGATTAAAGGACAATTAAAGAAGATTAAAAATTACATAACATTGATTCACCCTCCCCCCCCCCTTAGTGTTCCTTGATTCCAACAAGTATGTATCTTAGATTGCACTCATGTTGACATGGTTATCAATTTTTGTTTGTGTGTGTATGTTGCATTGTTGGGTCTACAAGTTGTGCAATGTTGTAGGCAGACTATCTTACAGGATTGTACTTATTGCTTAGATATGGGTTGTCTATGCCCATAGACCCTTCATTGTTGATGCATATTCAGATTGGTGGCTTAGTTTAGTCACATGGTTTTATAATTTTGTTGTAATGTTGAGGAGCAAAGATGTTGTTATCAAGTATAGTCATGGTAGCTTGAACCTACGTTGTTGACTATAGATGTGATGCTTACAAGTTGGACACATTAGGAGTTACATGCTTGTTTCAGTGGAGGCGATCATGATGTCATAGATGTTCCTTGTGTTTAGGGACTTTGGCATGACATGATTGGATTTGTAGATGTTTGATTAGTGATGTTTTAATTCTATTCTTGATTGGTTATGGTGTTGTATCTTCTTGTTTGAGGGTCATGGTTACTTTGGCTTTTGAGAGCTCATGATATGCAATGTTGATTTCTTTGGTTATGTGAACACTTTATTTGATTCTCATGTAGAGGATGATTTTATCATGATGTCATAGATAGCTTGGTTACACTTTCAGTAGGAGATTTTGATAGTGATGATGTGGCGGTGTAGGAATAATTCTTTATAGTTTGTTTGTTGGTGGTTTTCTATCTTCCTGGATTGGAGGTCTTGGTCTACTTGATGTTATTGATATTTCAATTGTATGTGTGTAGACCTCAATGATATTCATCTAGGATATGGTTATCACAATGCTATGGAGATCTTGGTATCATGGTTCAGTTGGAGCTTATGACATTGATGTGTATTAATCATTGAATGGTGGATGGTCTTCTTAGAGTGCAAATGTTAGAGGAGTTCTTAGATATTGTTTCTATAGAAGGTTATCTCACATTTGCAAGTACACTAGTAGGAGATGGCGATCTTCTTGACATTTGAGGATGTGGACATCTTGGAGGACTCGCGAAGTTCCTCAAGGTTAAGGTGTGGTTTATGATTTTATTTGGCATGCTATCCTTGTTTGATAGGATGGTTGCTATTATATCATGGTGCACTCTTGATATTACTTTAGAGATTTGGCATGATATGGTTATTTGATATGTTCATATGGAGCATGTTATCTCCTAGGAGGAGATGGTTAGATCACGTTGTCATGTTTATGTTCCTAATTCCGTGGTTGGAGCTTTGACATTCATCTTGGTATTTCTCTTTGTATTGGGTACATGATCATTTGTTTGATTACTTCATGGTAGTGCTATGTTGCATTCGGAGTTTGACATGGATTGATTGGTTATAGGTATTCATGGATACATGAAGACATAGGTGATATTGGTATTCTCTTGTGATTAGAGATATGTGTTGAGATGGTTGATGGTTTCAATAAGAAGTCCAAGGAGCATTCACCTGGTATGGACTTGAGAGGAGATCATTCTTAGTGTGAGTCATGATAACCTATATGTATTGGAGAAGTATTAACATTCCCTTCTCTTGGTCTACTCAACAATTTACTACTTGAGAGGTATTTCCCATTGTTCATTTCAGGTGCATTATGTTTATGCTTATCTTTCATAGATATGGATCTTGAGCTATGGATATATGGTTAGTTCTAAAGGATTCAATTTGAGAGATGTTTGGCATTGACTATCTCCTTGTGCATTTGAGTTGTTATTATGATGATATTAATTGTTGATTGAGTTTGGGAGATGGTTTATTATGCTTATGGGATTGGGAATAGTATTGGTTTGATCTTCTTGGTTATGGGAGGCTTACATCCATCTTGATTACATGATATATATGTTTGTTTGGTTTAAGAGATTGAATGGGTTTGGGTGTTGTTATTGCTATCCTCTTTAGGGTTTTATGGAGGATATCATACTTGACACGGTTAGCATTTAGAGGTGTATGCAGAAGAATATGCTACAGATTTTGATTTGCAGTGTTTCTCTCTTTGGTCTTGGTTATCTTCCTGGATGTTCGGTTTCACCTTACATTGGATTTGAGATTGTTTGGAGATGTGTATTCATAATTGCATTTATTTTTTGTCATGTGGGAGATGACATGGATTTTCCTTTATCTCTTCTCATTATTGGTTATGGAGAACATGGGAGAGTTCTGAAGACTTGTGGTGATATTTTTACTTGCAAGTTATTGGTTTACAGGTTATTCATATTTTTGTGGATGTTCCTTGATACTACATGGATATGGTTACACTTTCTATGATATGTTGTTAGTGGATTCATTTCAAATTTGACATGACCTATGCAATAGGAGTTTCTATGTGTGTATGTGATAGTTATTGCACTTGGAACTTATGTTGGCATGTCATATGTTGTATATGTTGATGGTATGAGAATTCACTTGATATATTTTATATACCTTAGAGGTATGGATAGTTGGATGTGTTAGCACTTTGTTAGGGGTGCTATTTCAACTATGTTTCTTGGTTCTTGATAGTTATCAATACATTTAATACCTTTGGATTGAGTGTTTATTCTTGGGATATTAGTTGAGATAGGACTTATCATTCGTTGGGACAAATTGTGTGGCTTTCTTTTTGGATGGCCCCTTCTATGTCCAGTGGTACAAGCATGGTGGAGGGTGACAACATTCATGTATCAGATGGTGGTCACTTTATTTCTTGTTGCAGGTATATTGATGAAGCACATGGATCACTTTGATTCCATGATGATATATGTGGCTAGAGGCATTGTTCCCTTACTTATTTCCCCTTATGAAATGTATACAACAAGTGGGAGAATGTTGGGAAAATAGGTGTTGTACACCTTGCATTATAATATTTATAATTGTAATATTTTATTTTATTATGTGAGTTGCACATGGACATGTGAAGTGTAGAGATTCTCTTGAAATATTTTTTAGGCCACTTGATGAGTTGTATTATAACATTGGGATATTATAATGTATATATTTTGTTAGAGTTATCTTTTATTAGCTAATAATTATTTTTTTAATTATTAGTCTATTATACTCTATGCTTAAGCTAAACTTAGGAATCTTATAATTCTTTAGGGTTTTCTCCTTTAGGGTTTCGAGTATCTTTTCATAAGGATTCTCTCTTTGTATTTTTATAACAACTATAATTATTGAATTGTATTCTTGTCGCACAATCAATATAACTCCTCTTTTATGGATCTCTGAATTATGGCCTCCATAGCTTTTTTGCTTCTCTCCTTCTTTGACAAGTTTGCATGCAGGTGATCTTTGGGAGCTGTAGAGTTGATTTTTCCTCAACTCCAATATGGTATCAGATTTCTAGATCTACATGGCCATGTTCTCTTCATGAGAGATTTTGGGCCTTGTTCTTCAGATCTGTGTATTTGGGGATTTGTGCAGTTGTTTTTTTGCATTTCTAGTGGTAGCTGATTTTTTGGTACATTTTGGTGCCAAAAGGACCTCACGGTTGGATTCAGAAGGATGATTCCATGAATTTTGATATGTAATTTGCCTATTTTCAGTGATAGGGGCATCTGGGGCATGATTTTGTATTGACATGTTTTTCGAGACATGAAAATCCGTACAGCTGTACCTGCAAATGCGTCAAAAAAAAAAAAAAAACCTCTTTATGCCCTACAAGAGGTTTTTTTTTCTTTTTGCCATAACTTGGGCAAACGGAGTCATTTTTTGCAAAATTTTATATCGTCGGAAAACTCTTTTCGAGCTCTATCCAAATCTAGAGGTTTGATTTTTTGATTTTTCTTTTTTAATGGCATTTTTTTCTGTCAAAGACAAAGGTTCCTTTTTGCACTCCGGGAGACATAACTTGAACATCCGAACTCCGTTTTTTGAAAACTTTATATCGTTGGAAATATTGTTCTATTTTATTTCCATTCATATGAGTTTTCTTTCCATATTCTACTCCAGGTATATTTTATTCAGTTTTTTGCCCTGTTGTTCTAATGCTTCCTTGGTTCGATTGATCAACTCTTCAAGATTTGGTGTTTCATGTCATCTATATCTTCGAGTTCAGTTGTTTGCCTTTGTTTACCATTTGATTCAAGTAGTATCATTTGAGGATACTCATGCAGATAATAGTCTTCTCTACCTGGTCATGTTCTATTTCAGTGGAGGTTCTTCAAATCAACAGTTACTCTTCGACAATGTTTGCAACTATTTCATGCTTCAGTGGTGTTCATGTTTTTTTGTTCCTATCTTCTGGAACACTCTTGTTTGGAGGCTTCTTAGTCCTTCACTTGAGCTTTCATCTCTTCTTGGAGAGGATTTTTGTTCCCACAAGGTTTTCTCCTTTTTCTCCACTTTACAGAGATTTTATTGTACTTGGGTACCTCATCAAGCCTAGTTGTCGGGACCCATTGTTGTTTTCCTGCATTTTTTCATGCTTTTTTAGTCCTTTGTTATTTTTTAGCTACTCCCTAGGTTCATTTTAAGGGGGGTTGTTAGAGTTATCTTTTATTAGCTAATAATTGTTTATTTAATTATTAATCTATTATACTCTATGCTTAAGCTAAACTTAGGAATCTTATAATTCTTTAGGGTTTTCTCCTTTAGGGTTTCGAGTATCTTTTTATAAGGATTCTCTCTTTATATTTTCATAACAAATTTAATTATTGAGTTGCATTATTGTTGCACAATCAATATGACTCCTCTTTTTTGGATCTCTGAATTTTGGCCTCCATAGCTTTTTTGCTTCTCTCCTTCTGTGACAGGTTTGCATGCAGGTGATCTTTGGGAGCTGTAGAGTTAATTTTTTCTCAACTCCAATATATTTAATATTGGGGAAAGTAAGTTTAATGAAGTACCCAATATTAGATGTGGGGTCAATGAGGTAGTCAACCCATGACATTAACACATGGGTTTGTAGCACATGATTTTATTGTAATATCACTTGGTGGTTTTATAGGAGCTTGTGTCTATAAAAGCAACCACAAAGGTAGTCATTTGGGTTAGCCAAGTAAGCATTTGTAGAAGCTGGAAGCATGTCATGGGATGTGTGGTTACATGCTTGTTCACATGGAGTTCTTGTTGATGGGCGGGGTTTTGAAAGCTTCCATGGCTATATTTGTAATGTTGTATTTTTTATAATACATGGATGGGAGATGATTTTGGAGGGTGGATTTTCCCTCCAGAGGGTTGTTCCAAGGTATATCTTATGTCATCTTTGATGGGTATGTTGTCTATTCTTTGCATATGGATTATATGTGTTTATTTGATTGATATCTCAATTGGGTCATGTGGAAATTATCATATGTATGGTTATTACAACAAGACATCTTCTATTATGTTTTTATGATGACTATATGGATTTAATGATGACTTATCATGTTATTGCATCAACACATGGAGGACTTATCCTAAGAGCATTATATCATCAATTAAAGGTATACACATTTCAATTGAGCATTTACATTCAAAAATTTCAATTCAGATTTATATTTCCTATTCATCATTGTTATAGGGTTGAGTCCCAACCCAAGGTTTGACTAAGGCAAACCTCTATATAGCCCCAAACACCATTTTTCTCTTCTTATGTGTCGATATAGGCTCGTAAACAAGTTATAGGCTCAGACAAAGAATATAGGAGCATAGTGCAGACAAAGATAGACTATCAAATCTACATTTATCTGTTTTTCCACTATCAGATCAAATATGGGTTTTTCCACTGATTATCAGATCTACATTTATCTGTTTAGGTTGTTCATTGTCAATTTTGCACATTTTAGCCTAGTTTTTTACATCTATCATTTCTAATCAATTTAAATTAATAAAAGAGAACGGTCAAAACCATAGTGCCCAACTCTTTCAAGGGTTTGTAGTTGTCCCTATTGGTTGTTCTCTAGTGTAATTGATGGGATTGGGTTTGATTCCTAGTTTACATATTTAGACTAGCCAATCCCTATACATTACAAGGACTGAGAGAAAGGGTAGGATTAATATTTGTTGCTATATCACGTGTTAAATCCTTAGATGGAATTAGAATCTTACCACCATTTTCATATTCAATCTATATGAAAGAATAAAGATAGCAAAGCGATTTTCCAAAAGAAAATCATAGGAATTGAAAAACTCAAATCTTTGGAAACATAATATTTTTATGTGATGTATACATTATTGAAGTTCTATTAACATTGAGATCAAGTTTTTGATTTAGAAAATGAAATTTCTCATTCATTATGAATTCCTATTGTACATATGAATGAATATAACATGCATCATGATTTGTAAAGCATAATAATACTTTGTTCAAATAGAAAAAGATGATAAATTACTACTTTGCATGTCATGTTGTGAATGCTACTAGCATAGATATATTAAATACATCTATCTAAAAGACATAGAGAGATATTAGCCTTGAGATGCCTATCTATTCTTGATAACGATTTAAATATAGGTGCCTCAAAACCAATATCTCTCAATGTCTTTTTAGTAGATGTGTTTAAACTATCTAAGCTAGTCATATAAGTTACTCTAATTTTGAGATATGTTATGCTTAGTTCTGTATGAGAAAAACCATTTAAACATTTTCTTTCAATTTTATGTCTTTAAAGTTTTATGAGTAAATAAAGTTGATGTTTTTACTTAGAAAATTTTATAGTTTGAAATAATGGACAAAATTCATTTGATCATGACTTTTTAATTTATCATCTAGGTTAATCTGATTTTTGGATATGTTATTTTTAGTTATATAATAGAAAAAAATTTAAATATTATATTTCAATCTTTATTTTGATAAAAAATTATTCGTAACAATAATAAACTATTCTATTTAAGTAAATTCATAGTTTAAAATAGGTGAACGAAGTTGATTCAATCATAAATTTTATTTTTACCATCCAAATTTGTTTAGTCTTTAAATATGTTATTCATAAGCACATAATATAAAAATCATTTAAATATTATTATTTAAATTTAAATTTATAATTTTATATAATTAAATTGAGAAAACTAATTTACTTGAGTAATTCACAAATTTTAAATAATAAATAAATTTGATTCAATATTAACTAATATTTTAATTTAATAAAAAATATTATATGTGATGATTCATATGAATATATATATATAATATATTTATGTTTTAATATATACACATATGCATATGTATACAATATAATATCAAATATCAAATAAATTTAATATACTTAATTTGATATATATAAAATATAAATAAATAGTATATATGTACATGTATATGCTTACAAATACAAATATTATTAATTTATTTAAGATTTAATATATATAAAAACAATTTTTCATATAATTATATTGTCATGCTCAAAAAATTCCATCAAGAAAACCCCACTTTTTTATTTTGGTTGAGTCTCAGCGCTTGCATAAGCGCACATGCTTTCATACTATACCATAGTTAAAAAATGAGCATTCATGGAGGCACTAGATGATCTCCAAGTGAAGCTTGTGTTTCAACAAAATACGAAGTGCCATGTAACAAATGACTAAGATGTTGCAAGGTTTCACTATAATACCAAGTGCTATGTAACAAATGACTAAGATGTTGCAAGGTT